>NC_014866.1:0-16527 GCF_014805685.1 Silurus meridionalis | reverse complement strand
TATATAATATAATTCAAATTTATAACACTATATATCAGCACACGCAATTACTCGTTGATTACGCCAATCGAGCCTTACCTGCTTTTGGGGTTTGACAGGATTAATTAGGACTCGCTGGGCGTAGGGGGTAGGGGGGTTTGCCGCGCGCGTGCGTGGGAGGAGAGGGGGGGCAATCTCATAGGAGTATGTGGAGTAAAGAATAACCTTATGCACGTGGAATAGAGGAATGCGCGGGCCAGTTATGTCATTAAAACACGCACATAGGTTCCTTGAAACAACATTATGTATGGACTCTTTCCAGAGGTTGTGGGAGTGTGCATGAAATTGCCAGGTGAAAGTGACCTAAAAAAAAAGAAACCCCATGCCTTTAAATGAACGCCTTGGCATGGGGGGTGTTTGCTAATTCGTTGTCACACCATTAACCTATGCCAGGATAATGCAGAATGAGTGGAATAAATCAGTTATGGACCTGAAATAGGAACCAGATGCCAGTAATAGTGCAAGTTGTACAACCCCCACAAGTTTTGTCCCTGACCCTATCAAGGATGTTGTACCTTAAGGTATAAAGAGGTTGATGGTCTCTCACTACTAAACATTTTCCAAGCAAGTTCAGGTTGTTAAACAATTAGTTATGTTCGGGTAAACTATAAGGGTCCTCTGGTTTATGTGTTTTGTTGGAGTTTTAGGGTGATTATATATGTATGTTTTATGTCCTGTTTCGTTTTATGCTCTTAGCAAATATGGTTTGATGGTTTGTAGGGGATATTTAGTTTAATGTATTATACCATAATGTAATATTATACATAATATGTACTATACCATAGTGCCAGGTTATGCATATTATGTACTATACCATAGCGTATATTGTGCATGTCTAGACTTTTATGGTTTCAGAAAATAGTTTAATTTAGAATCCTAGCTTTGGGAGTTAGGGGTGGGAGTTAAAATCTCTCTTTTCTGGCGCTAGGAAGGATTTTAACCTTCGATCTCCGGATTACAAGACCGGCGCTTTAAGCTAAGCTACTAGGGCAGTTAAAGTTTATGTATTTATTCTCTAGCAGGCCTGCCAGGGGGTTGAGAATAAGGAATAGTGAGAAGTATAAGATAGAGGCGACTTGTCCAATAATGACGAAGGGATGTTCAACTGGTATCCCTCCGATTCAGGTTAGGATTAGGACGTCTGCTACTAAGGCTCAGAATAGGAGCTGGGCTAGTGGGCGGAAGGTAAGTCCTTGTTGTTTGGAGGTGTGTAGCAGGGGAACAATTATTAGTACTAGGATGGATAGTAGTAGTGCTAAGACCCCTCCTAGTTTGTTTGGGATTGAGCGTAGGATAGCGTATGCAAATAGGAAGTATCACTCTGGCTTGATGTGGGGAGGAGTCACTAGGGGGTTGGCTGGTGTAAAGTTTTCGGGGTCTCCTAAAAGGTTTGGGGAGAATAATGCTAGGGCCGTGAGGGCTGTAAGTAAAATAATAAAGCCTAAGAGGTCTTTATATGAGAAATATGGGTGGAAGGAAATTTTGTCTGTGTCAGAGTTTAGGCCTGTTGGGTTATTTGAGCCTGTTTCATGTAGAAAGAGGGCGTGGAGAAGTGTGGCGGCTACAATGGCGAATGGTAGGATGAAGTGGAATGCGAAGAATCGTGTGAGGGTTGCGTTGTCTACAGAAAAGCCTCCTCAGATTCATTGTACTAGGGCATCTCCTATGTATGGTACGGCGGATAGTAAATTTGTAATTACTGTAGCGCCTCAGAAGGATATTTGTCCTCAGGGTAGTACATATCCGACAAAGGCTGTTATTATAACTAGTAGTAATAATACTACGCCAATGTTTCAGGTTTCTTTATAGAGGTAGGACCCATAATAAAGGCCTCGTCCTACGTGTAGGTAGAGGCAGATGAAAAAGAAAGAGGCTCCGTTGGCATGAATGTTACGGATGAGTCAGCCGTAGTTTACGTCTCGGCAGATATGGGCTACGGAGGAGAAGGCGGTTGAGATATCTGAGGTGTAGTGTATGGCTAAAAATAGTCCTGTAAGAATTTGTATCATAAGACACAGTAGTAGTAGGGAGCCAAAGTTTCATCATGCGGAGATATTAGAGGGGGCTGGTAAGTCAATTAGTGCGTTGTTAATAATTTTAAATAGGGGATGGGTTTTTCGGGTTACCATAGTTTTCGTAGTTGAATTACAACGGTGGTTTTTCAAGTCATTAGTCCTGGTTAAAATCCTGGCGGGAATTATGATATATTTTCTTAATTTGTTATTATTATGCTTGGTGGTTGGTTTGGTTGGGGTTGCTTCTAACCCGGCGCCCTATTTTGCTGCTTTGGGGCTAGCTATGGCTGCAGGGGTTGGTTGTGGTATTTTAGTAGGGCATGGTGGGTCATTAGTTGGTTTAATGCTGTTTTTGATTTATTTAGGGGGAATATTAGTTGTGTTTGCATATTCTGCAGCTTTGGCTGCTGAGCCTTTTCCTGAGACGTGGGGGGCTGGGTCTGTTAAGACTTATGTGCTGATGTATTTGTTAGGGGTGGGGGCGGCTATGGTGTGGTTTTGAGGGGAGTATGGGGATTGTTGAATTGTTGTGGATGAGTTTAAAGAGTTTTTTGTTATGCGCGGAGATATTGGAGGGGTTTCTTTAATATATTTTGTTGGGGGCGGGATGTTGGTGGTATGTGCTTGAGTTTTATTGTTGTGTCTTTTTGTGGTTTTGGAGTTGACCCGGGGATTGAGCCGTGGGGCGCTTCGGGCGGTTTAAAGAAGAGTTAGGAGAATAATAGCCAGGGCTGTTGAGATTAGGTAGAAGGCTAGATAAACTTTAACAATGTTAGTGTCGATATTATCAAATATTGAGGATAAGGAGGCGTGGAGGGGAAGAAATCCTTTTGGTCCTGTTTCTATTCATTGTCGGTCTAGCTTGGTGGCTTGTTTTCCTAGGGCGAGGCTGAATTTTGGAATTGAGCGGTGGATAATTGGCGGGAAGAAGCCTAGCATGTTTGAGAAGTTGTGAGGTGTGAGGGCGGGCATAATTTTGATTTGTTTAGTTGCTGCTGTGGCCAGGGCGAGAGCAATGATGAGGCCTGTGATTGTTACCATTAGTGCGGCTAATTTAAGGGACGGGGGTATTGTTATGACAGGGGTTTTGGATGGTAGGAAGTTTGAGGTAATAATGAGGCCTGCAATAATGCTCCCTCAGGCCAGTCGTTGGATAGATGCTACTATTTCGGGGTGATTTTCGTTAATTGGAGATAAGGCGGAAAATCGGGGGGAGCCTATTGTTACGAAGAAGACGACTCGTAGGCTGTATACTGCGGTGAAAGAGGTAGCAAGTAGTGTTAGGGCTAGGGCTCAGGCGTTTAGATGGGAGGTGTTGAGTGCTTCGATGATTGCGTCTTTGGAGAAGAAGCCTGTTAGGAAGGGGGTTCCTGTTAGGGCGAGGCTCCCAATAATTAGACAGGAGGAAGTGAAGGGCATTAGTTTGTGGAGGCCCCCTATTTTTCGAATGTCCTGCTCATCATTAAGGCTGTGAATAATTGAGCCGGAGCATAAAAATAGTATTGCTTTAAAGAAGGCGTGGGTGCAGATGTGTAGGAAGGCCAGTTGTGGTTGGTTTAGTCCAATAGTAACTATTATTAGGCCTAGTTGGCTTGATGTTGAGAATGCTACAATTTTTTTGATGTCGTTTTGAGTTAGGGCGCAGGTTGCAGTAAATAGGGTTGTTAGGGCCCCCAGGCATAAGCAGGTGGTTAGGGCTAGTTGATTATTTTCTATTAGGGGGTGAAGGCGAATTAATAGGAAAATGCCTGCGACTACTATTGTGCTTGAGTGTAATAGGGCGGATACTGGGGTTGGGCCTTCTATTGCTGAGGGGAGCCAGGGGTGTAGGCCGAATTGGGCTGATTTTCCCGTAGCGGCCAAGATTAAGCCCATTGATGGCAAGGTTATATCAAGATTTTTAGATATTAGAAAGATTTGGGGGATTTCTCATGAATTAAGGTTTATGGCAATTCAGGCTATGGCGAGAATTAGGCCAATGTCTCCTACGCGGTTATAAAGCACTGCTTGTAGGGCGGCTGTGTTGGCGTCTGCTCGCCCGTGCCACCATCCAATTAGTAGGAAAGATATAATACCTACTCCTTCTCAGCCGATAAATAGTTGGAATAGGTTATTGGCGGTAACTAGGATAATTATAGCTACTAGGAATAGTAGTAGGTATTTAAAGAACCGGTTTAAGTTTGGATCTGCGTGTATGTATCATGATGCAAATTCTAGAATTGATCATGTTACGTATAGGGCAATGGGGGTAAAGATTAGGGAGTAGTGGTCGAATTTAAAGCTAATGTTGATGTCAAAGCTTGTGATGTTTATTCAGGACCAGGTGGTAATGATGCTTTCTGTTCCTTGATCTAGAAAAATAATTAGCGGGATTGTGCTGATAAGGAATGCTAGGCTTACGGCGGTTTTTGCGTGTTTTATGGCTCAGTCTTGATTTAGCGGTTTGGGGTGTAGGGTTAGTATTAGGGGTAAAATTAGGATTGTTAGGGTTAAAAGAAGAGTGGTAGTTATAATAATATTTACCATAGCTGCTACTTGGAGTTGCACCAAGAGTTTTTGGTTCCTAAGACCAACGGATTAACTATTATCCTTTAGAAGCTTTGAATGAGCCACGGAGTTTAACCATGGAAATAGGGATTAGCAGTCCTTACTGCCCTCGGCCTCTTTCGGTGGATAAGAGGGATTTAACCTCTGTTTTTAGAACCACAATCTAATGTTTTAAGTTAAACTATATCTACAGTATCATCAGCCTCATATGATTTCGGGCTTTAAAATGAGGAGAAGGACTGGAAGAAGGTGTAGCGTTATTAGTAGGTGTTCACGCGTGTGGAAGGGTTGTAGGTTAATGATGTGTTGTGGAAGGGGCCCTCGTTGAGTTATTAAGAAGAGGTAAAGGGAGTAGGCTGCAGTGATTAGGGTTCCCGTCCCAGTTAGTACTAGAGTCAGGGGGGATCAGTTGAATATTGCTGTAATAATGACTAACTCTCCTATGAGGTTTGGTAGTGGGGGGAGGGCTAGGTTTGCGAGGTTAGAGACAAACCATCAAGTGGCTGTTAGGGGGAAAATAGCTTGTAATCCTCGGGCAAGGATTATTGTCCGGCTGTGGGTGCGTTCGTAGGTTGTGTTGGCTAGGCAGAAGAGGGCTGAGGAGACTAGGCCGTGGGCAATTATTAACACTAGGGCTCCGGTAAATCCTCATGGTGTTTGGATTAGGATTCCCCCTGCAACCAGGCCTATGTGACTTACGGAGGAGTAGGCGATTAGTGATTTTAGGTCTGTTTGTCGTAAACAGATTGAGCCTGTCATGATGATTCCTCATAGGGCTAGGGCAATAATTGGATACACTAGGTCTTTTGATAGGGGGTCTAAAATTACTATTATGCGTATTATGCCATAGCCCCCAAGTTTTAGGAGAATTGCAGCTAGTACTATTGAGCCGGCTACTGGGGCCTCTACGTGGGCTTTTGGTAGTCATAAGTGGACCCCGTAGAGAGGCATCTTTACTAGGAAGGCGATTAAGCATCCTGCCCACCAAATTTTGTCTCCTCATGAGTTAAGAATTAGGGGGTGTGAGTATTGAATAATCAGTATTGATAATGTGTTTGTGTTTTGGTGAAGTAATAGCAGGGCAACTAGTAATGGAAGGGACCCTGCTAGTGTATAAAAGAGGAAGTATGTGCCTGCACTTAAGCGTTCAGCTTGGTTGCCTCAGCGAGTAATAATAATTAGGGTTGGAATGAGGGTTGCTTCAAATATAACATAGAATATGATGATTTCGGTGGCCCCAAATGCTATAATTAGGAAGATTTGTAAGGAGGCTAGAAGGGTGATATAGTTTCGTTGGCGGCTGATTGGCTCAGTTTTGATGTGGTTTTGGCTTGCTAAGATTATAAGGGGCAAGAGTCAACAAGTTAAGATTAGGAGGGGGGTTGATAGGGGGTCTGTGCCTATGTACAGGTTAGAAGAGGTTCAGCCTGTTTCTGAGCACCATTTGACTCAAGTAAGGCTAAGTAGGGCAATAAGCAGGCTTTGGAGTGTTGAAGTGACTCATAATCATTTGGGAGGGGAGAATCAGATTGTGGGTAATAGTATAATTGTAGGCAATAAGATTTTTAGCATTGTAGGAGGCTTAGGGCTTGTAATCGATCAGTTCCGTGGGTCCGGGCGGTGGCAACTAGTAGGGCCAGGCCTGCACTGGCTTCGCAGGCTGAAAAGGCTAGTAGGAGGATGGGGGCTGCGGAGAAAGCAGTGGATTCTAGTTGCAGCATTCATAAGGCTAATGCAATAAATAGGGATAATATTATTCCCTCCAGACAAAGGAGTGCAGATAGGAGGTGGGTGCGGTGGAAGGCTAGGCCCAAGAGTCCCAAGGTAAATGCTGATGTAAAGCTGAAGTATACAGGTGTCATAAGGGGATCGCGGATTTGAACCGCGGTCTTCTGAGCCGAAATCAGAGGTCTTATATTTGGACTAATCCCCTATTCAGCTCATTCTAGGCCTCCTTGTATCCACTCGTAAATTAAGCCTAGTGTGAGCAGGATCAGTACGGCTGCGGCGTATAGGAGGGTATAGGTTGGGTCTGGTAGCTGATTGCCTCAGGGGAGGGGGAGCAGTAGCGCAATTTCTAGATCAAATAGTAGAAAGAGGATGGCGATTAGGAAAAATCGAAGGGAGAACGGGAGACGTGCTGATCCAAGAGGGTCAAACCCACATTCGTAGGGGGAGAGTTTTTCTGCGTCTGGATTTATTTGGGGGAGTCAGAAGGACACTAGGGCTAAAATTGTGGATAGTGCTGTAGTGATAAGTATAATGGTTATAATTAAGTTCATTATCTTTCCTTGGGGTTTAACCAAGACTAGGTGATTGGAAGTCACTCGTACTAACTTTGAATACTAGAAAGATATGAGCCTCATCAGTAAATAGAGACGTATAAGAATAGTCATACGACGTCTACGAAATGTCAGTATCAGGCGGCTGCTTCAAATCCAAAGTGATGTTCTGATGTAAAATGGTATTGAATTTGCCGGAGTAGGCAGGTTGCAAGGAAGGTTGAGCCGATAATTACATGGAGTCCGTGGAAGCCTGTTGCTACGAAGAAAGTTGAACCGTAGACCCCGTCAGCGATGGTGAAGGGGGCCTCATAGTATTCCATGGCTTGAAGTGCGGTGAAGTAAAATCCTAGTAGGATTGTTAAGATAAGTGATTGGATTGCTTGTTTGCGCTCTCCTTCTATTAGGCTGTGGTGGGCTCATGTTACTGTAACGCCAGATGCCAGGAGTACGGCAGTGTTTAGGAGAGGGACTTCGAATGGGTCTAGTGTTGTAATGCCCGTTGGAGGCCAGCAGCCTCCTAGTTCGGGGGTTGGTGCGAGGCTGGAGTGGTAAAATGCTCAGAAGAACCCTAGGAAGAAGAAGACTTCTGATGTAATAAACAGGATTATCCCGTATCGCAGGCCTTTCTGGACGGGAGGGGTATGATGTCCTTGGAAAGTGCCTTCTCGTACAATGTCTCGTCATCATTGGTATATTGTGAGCAGGAGTAATACTAGGCCTAGCGTCAGGAGAATTGTTGAGTGGAAATGAAATCAGATTGCTAAACCTGATGTTATTAGGAGAGCAGCTACTGCGCCGGTTAGGGGCCATGGGCTTGGGTCAACCATGTGATATGCGTGTGCTTGGTGGGTCATTAGACGTTTTCTTGTAGGTAGAGGCTTAGTAGAAGTACGAAAACATAGGCTTGGATGATAGCTACTGCAACTTCTAGGAGAGTTAGGAGCACTAGAAGTACAGCGGTAAGTGCTGCCACGGTCGTTATTATAGGCATTAGAGTGATGGTTGCGGTTGAGATTAGTTGGATGAGTAAGTGTCCGGCTGTTAGGTTGGCGGTAAGTCGGACCCCTAAGGCGAGCGGGCGAATAAATAGGCTAATGGTTTCAATAATAATTAGTACGGGGATTAGTAGGATTGGGGTGCCTTCTGGCAGGAGATGGCCTAGGGCCACTGTTGGCTGATTTCGCAGGCCAATGATAACTGTGGCTAGTCATAGTGGAACGGCCAAGCCTATATTTAGGGATAGTTGTGTTGTAGGGGTAAAGGTGTAGGGGAGAAGCCCTAGTATGTTTAGAGTAAGAATAAAAATTATTAGGGAGGCTAAAATTATTGCTCATTTATGTCCTCCTTGATTTAATGGTATTAATAACTGGTGGGTGAAAGTTTTGATGAATCAATTTTGGAGAGAGATTAGTCGGTTATTTTGGTAGCGGTTGGTTGGAGAAGGCACAAGGATTCAAGGCAGGGTAAGGGCAATAGCAATTAGGGGAACACCCAGATGTGTGGGGCTTATAAATTGATCAAATAGATTTAGTGCCATGGTCAGTTTCAGGTGTCTGATTTAAGCTCTTCAGCATTGAGAGCTGTAACTTCATTTGTAAAGGTGTGATTTAAAACTTTGTTAGGAATTACTGTTAGGAAGATTAGTCACGAGAATACAAGAATTGCAAATCATGGGGCGGGGTTTAATTGTGGCATATCACTGGGGGTGGTTGGGGGCCACCAATCTTTAGCTTAAAAGGCTAATGCTAATCCCTATTTAGCTTCTCAGTGAGGCGTCTTCAAGTATGAGGGAGGATCAGTTCTCAAAGTGTTCTAGCGGGACGGCTTCTACAACAATTGGTATGAAGCTGTGATTGGCCCCACAGATTTCAGAACATTGTCCATAGAATACGCCAGGGCGGGAGGTAATGAAAGATGTTTGGTTAAGTCGTCCTGGGACGGCGTCTAATTTAATACCAAGTGCTGGGACTGCCCATGAATGTAGGACGTCTTCGGCTGATACTAGGACTCGGACGGGAGATTCTATTGGGACCACTATTCGGTGGTCTGTTTCTAGGAGTCGGAACTGTCCGGGGGCCAAGTCTTGTGTTGGGACTATGTAGGAGTCAAAGGCCAGGTTTTCATAGTCTGTGTATTCGTAGCTTCAGTATCATTGGTGGCCCATGGCTTTTACAGTAAGATGGGGGTCATTGACTTCGTCTATTAGATATAAAATTCGTAGGGAGGGCAGGGCAATCATAATAAGGATTACTGCTGGTAAAATTGTTCATACAACTTCAATTTCTTGGGAGTCTAGAATGTATTTATTGGTGAGCTTAGTGGTAACTATTACAACAATAATATATAGGACTAGGGTGCTAATTAAAAAAACGATTATTAAGGCATGGTCATGGAAGTGGAGAAGTTCTTCTATTACAGGGGAGGCCGCGTCTTGGAATCCTAGTTGTGAGGGGTGTGCCATTAAGCTATAAGCTTAAGATACGCAGGGCTTTAACCTGCAATTTTGCCTTGACAAGGCAAGGTAATAATCATTTTACTAGTATCTTATGGAAGAAAGTGACAGAGTGGTTATGTGACTGGCTTGAAACTAGTTTATGGGGGTTCGATTCCTTCCTTTCTCGTTAGTTTGTCTGTACTTGTACGAATGCTGGTTCCTCAAATGTGTGGTAGGGAGGAGGACATCCGTGCAGTCATTCTACGTTTGTGGCAGTTAATTCAACGGAGAGTACTTCTCGTTTGGCGGTGAAAGCTTCTCATAGGATATATAAGAATATTACGACTGCTACTAGGGAGATTAAGGAGCCGATGGACGAGACAATATTTCATAGTGAGTATGCGTCTGGGTAGTCTGAGTACCGCCGTGGTATTCCGGCTAGGCCTAGGAAGTGTTGGGGGAAGAAGGTAAGATTTACGCCTACAAATATAGTTCCAAAGTGAATTTTTGTTCAGGTGTCGTGCATTGTGTAGCCTGTAAAAAGGGGGAATCAGTGAACGAAAGCTCCTATGATTGCAAATACGGCCCCCATCGATAGAACGTAGTGAAAGTGGGCTACGACATAGTAGGTGTCATGTAATACAATATCTAGGGATGAGTTGGCTAATACAATTCCGGTGAGCCCTCCAACTGTAAATAGGAAAATAAACCCGAGAGCCCATAGTATTGGCGTTTCTCATTTAATAGACCCTCCGTGGAGGGTGGCTAATCAGCTAAATACTTTAACCCCTGTTGGGATTGCGATAATTATTGTTGCGGATGTAAAGTATGCCCGTGTGTCTACGTCTATTCCTACTGTGAATATGTGATGGGCCCATACGATGAAGCCTAGGAGACCAATGGCCATTATAGCTCAGACCATTCCCATGTAGCCGAATGGTTCTTTTTTACCGGCATAGTAGGCCACAATATGAGAAATTATTCCAAATCCGGGTAGAATCAGAATGTAGACTTCTGGGTGTCCGAAAAATCAGAAAAGATGTTGGTAAAGGATTGGATCTCCTCCCCCTGCCGGGTCGAAGAAGGTAGTATTTAAGTTTCGGTCAGTCAGAAGTATTGTGATCCCTGCGGCCAGGACTGGCAGGGATAGGAGCAAAAGGACTGCTGTAATTAGTACGGCCCACACAAATAAAGGTGTTTGGTACTGTGAGATGGCTGGGGGCTTCATGTTAATGATAGTTGTAATGAAATTAATGGCTCCAAGAATAGAGGACACACCTGCTAGATGTAGTGAAAAGATTGTTAAATCTACAGAAGCTCCTGCATGGGCAAGGTTTCCTGCAAGAGGGGGGTAAACGGTCCACCCTGTTCCTGCCCCTGCTTCAACTCCAGAGGAGGCTAGTAGTAGTAGGAAGGAGGGAGGGAGAAGCCAGAAGCTTATGTTATTTATTCGGGGGAAGGCCATGTCCGGTGCCCCGATCATGAGGGGTACAAGCCAGTTTCCAAATCCTCCGATCATAATTGGTATTACTATAAAGAAGATTATTACAAAGGCGTGAGCAGTAACGATGACGTTATAGATTTGATCATCACCCAGGAGGGCGCCAGGTTGGGCTAGCTCTGCTCGGATTAGGAGACTTAAGGCTGTGCCGACTATTCCGGCTCAGGCACCAAATACTAGGTAAAGGGTGCCAATGTCTTTATGGTTAGTTGAGAAAAATCAGCGCGTGATTGTCACAGGTAGGATGGCCGAGGGCTAGGCGGTGGATTGTAGCTCCATGAACAAAGGTTTAAATCCTTTTCCTATCATAAAAGCTTTGTGGTGTATGACACGTTGGATTGCAAATCCAGAGATGGAGGTTAACGCCTCCCGGGGCTTTCCCCGCCTTTATTCGACGAACAGGCGGGGAAAGTAGATGAATGCTCGCTGGCTTGAGCGTCTAGCTGTTAACTAGGAGTTTGTAGGATCGAGGCCTTCTCATCTAGTAAGGCTTTAGCTTAATTAAAGTGTCTGGGTTGCATTCAGAAGCTGTGGGATAGAGTCCCGCAAGCCTTATACAGAGATTAGGAGATTTTCACTCCTGCTTAAAGCTTTGAAGGCTTTTGGTCTAGTGTTATCCTAAATCTCTAGTTGACTAGCGCTTGTGCTAGTGGGGTTAGAGGGAGTAGAAGGAGGGTTGATGCTGTGAAGGCGGCTAGGGGTATTGTATTTTGTGTGCTTTGTAGACGTCATGGGGTTGATGCATTGTTTGTATTGGGGGAAATTGTAAGGGTTATGGAGTAGCATAGTCGTAAGTAGAAGTAGAGGCTTAGGAGGGCGCTGAGTGCTGCCATTGTTGCGGTGAGCGGGAGGTTTTGTGTCGTGAGTTCTTGTAGAATCAGTCATTTTGGTATAAATCCTGTGAGTGGGGGGAGCCCTCCTAGTGAGAGGAGGGAAAGGGCTGCTGTTGCTGTAAGAAGGGGAGCTTTTGACCAGCTTGTGGCTAGGGTATTGATTTTTGTTGCAGAGGTTATTTTAAATGTAAGGAAGATTGCGGCGGTCATTAAGATGTAGGTAACGAGGGCCAAGATTGTTAGTTGGGGTTTAAATTGTACAATAATAATTATTCAGCCTAGGTGGGCAATTGATGAGTAGGCTAGAATTTTACGTAGTTGGGTTTGGTTGAGGCCTCCTCAGCCTCCGATGAAGACGGATAGAAGTCCCAGGGCGGTAATTACTTGGGGGTTAGTAAAGGGGGCGATTTGAATAATTAGTGCGAATGGTGCTAGTTTTTGCCAGGTTGCTATAATTAGTCCTGTCGGCAGATCTAGTCCTTGTATGACGGGGGGCATTCAAAAATGTATGGGAGCTAAGCCTACTTTTAATGCCAGGGCCATGATTGTTAGTGTTGTTGCGATTGGGTGGGTTAGGCAGCAGATATCTCATTCTCCTGTTGTTCAAGCATTGATAGTGCTGGCAAATAAAATGGTTGCCGCTGCGGCAGCTTGGGCTAGAAAATATTTGGTGGTGGCTTCTACTGCTCGAGGGTGGTGGTGTTGGGCTATAAGGGGTAGGATTGCTAGTGTGTTGATTTCTAAGCCCATCCAGGCTAGTAGTCAGTGTGAGCTTATGAATGTGAGGGTTGTGCCTAGCCCTAGGCTTGATAGGAGGATTGTAATGACGTAGGGGCTCATTGATAAGAGAAGGGGTTTAACCTACATTTTTGGGGTATGGGCCCAAAAGCTTAATTAGCTGATCTTACTAGGAAGTGGTGTAATGGAAGCACTTGGAGTTTTGATCTCCAGGATACGGGTTCGAGTCCCTTCTTTCTAAGGAGCTGGGAGGATTTTAGCCTCCATAATTCACTCTATCAAAGTGGTCCTTTGGCATTCGGGCACAGCTCCATTATAGTTGTGGGGGCAGTCCGGTGAAGGCAATTGGTAGTGCGGCATGTCATAAAATAAGGGCTAGTGTTATTGGTAAAAAATTTTTTCATACTAGATGTATGAGTTGGTCATATCGGAATCGTGGGTAGGAGGCACGTACTCATAGGAATAGTATGGATAGTAGTGCAGCTTTAGTTATAATGTTGGCGGATGCGAGTTCTGGTATTGTTGGAATATGTGTTGCGCCTAAGAAGAGAATGGCTGATAGGGTATTTATTAGAAGAATGTTTGCGTACTCGGCCAGGAAAAATAGTGCGAAGGGGCCTCCTGCATACTCTACATTGAAGCCTGATACTAGCTCGGACTCTCCTTCTGTGAGGTCGAAGGGTGCCCGGTTTGTTTCTGCTAGGGTGGAGATGTATCATATAGCGGCTAGGGGCCAGGCTGGTAATAGGAGTCAGATTGTTTCTTGAGTTGTGCTAAATATTTGAAGGGTGAAACCTCCTGTGAAAATGATGATGGATAGCAAGATTAGGCCCAGACTCACTTCATATGAAATAGTTTGGGCAACTGCCCGTAGGGCCCCAATTAGGGCGTATTTTGAATTAGAGGCTCAGCCTGAGCCAAGGATGGAGTATACTGCTAGGCTGGATAGGGCCAGAATAAATAGTATGCCTAGGTTTAGGTCGGTTACGGGGTGCGGGATAGGTATTGGTGCTCATAGTATTATGGCCAAGGTGAGAGCTAATATGGGGGTAATTAAGAATAGAAATGGAGAGGAAGTGGAGGGGCGTACGGGTTCTTTAATAAATAATTTAACTCCATCTGCGATGGGTTGTAATAGCCCGTAAGGGCCTACTACATTTGGGCCTTTACGTAATTGTATGTATCCTAGTACTTTCCGTTCAATTAGGGTTAAGAAGGCTACTGCTAGTAGTACGGGAACAATGTAGGCCAAGGGATTAACTACATGTGTTATTAGTAAGGCTAACATAATTAAGAGGAGGATTTGAACCTCCGGCGGAAAGGGCTTAGGCCTTTTGCAATTACCGGGCTCTGCCATCTTAATAATCTTGTCTAGATGCGGGGTTGTGCCTTCCCTTTATTTAATTTAGTTGTTGTCATTAAGTAGGGATGGGGCGTGTTTGTGACATGGGCCCCTCTTTTCCGGTCCTTTCGTACTGGGAAGAGTGGCATTACAGATAGAAACTGACCTGGATTGCTCCGGTCTGAACTCAGATCACGTAGGACTTTAATCGTTGAACAAACGAACCCTTAATAGCGGCTGCACCATTAGGATGTCCTGATCCAACATCGAGGTCGTAAACCCCCTTGTCGATATGAACTCTGAAAGGGGATTGCGCTGTTATCCCTAGGGTAACTTGGTCCGTTGATCGGCGGGTGGCCGGATCTTAAGTGGTCAGATGTTCTGTGGCTTAGAAGTGTCTTTCTTGGCTTTAGGGTGCTTGCCCCAATCCTCGTGGAAGCTTTGTTTTCTTCCGCAGTCGCCCCAACTGAAGATAAGGATCAGTTGCTATTTAGTTTAGGTCATGTTTTTAGCCTCTTGACATAGTTGGTCTTTTATCTTAAGCTCCAAAGGGTCTTCTCGTCTTGTATTAATATGTCCGCTTCTGCACGGGCAGATCAATTTCATTGACTGGAAAAGGGAGACAGTTAAGCCCTCGTTCCACCATTCATACAGGTCTTCATTTAAAAGACAAGTGATTGCGCTACCTTCGCACGGTCAAAATACCGCGGCCGTTTAACTTGTCACTGGGCAGGTAGGACCTCCTATACATTGATTTTTGCAGGAGGCGATGTTTTTGGTAAACAGGCGAGGCTTGGGTTTGCCGAGTTCCTTCCTTTTCTTTTAGTCTTTCCTTATTGGCCTTCCGGTGTGGGATTAACGATTTGGTGGTGTGATGTTTTCTTGTTGTTTGGTGTGGTCACATTACCCTCTTTGGTTGGGTTCGATAATTATTAGTGGGGGGTCCGATCTAATATACACGTAGGCTATGGAGAAGGGGGTTCCTTCTTATTACTCATTTTAGCAGTATCTCTTCCATGTGGGCATGGGGCGACCTAATATTGTTAGGGGTTTTAGATAAATTATTTGGATAATAGATTTTTAATCCGCTGGAGCTTTAACGCTATCTGTCTAGGTGGCTGCTTTTAGGCCCACTAAAGCGGTGTATCTTGTTTAGTATAATCTTTAACCTCCTGTATGAGGTTGTGTCCTGTTTCAAAGGGGCTGTACCCCCTTTGACTAACTCTCGCATATTTCTTTGGCTCGTGTGGTTTTAGATATTTGTGAGGCAAGGAGTGCGAGGCTGAACTTTTATTCATTTCTTAGGTAACCAGCTATAACTAAGTTCGGTAGGTTTGTCACCTCTACCCGGAGCTCTTCCCACTCTTTTGCCACAGAGATGGGTTGGCCCTAATTGATAGGCTGTCTCGGGGTAGCTCACTTAGTTTCGGGGGTTTGAACTAAAGTGCGCTTTGCTCAGGGGGACTGGCTAAATCATGATGCAAAAGGTACGAGGGTTAGTCTCTGCTTTGTTGTGCTTTAATGATTTGTTTCATTTCTCTTTCAGCGTTCCCTTGCGGTACTATTTTTGTAGCTTAGTGATTGCCTTTTCTGTCGCACATACTTAGGCGGGAGAATGTTTTAGTTTATATGTTGGGGTTTTGTTAAGTATTTTAATGTTGTTTTAGTTGTCTGGGCGGTTAAGCTAGCTGTTTAGCTCAGGGCGATCCAATTTGCATGGATGTCTTCTCGGTGTAAGGGAGATGCTTAGCTGTCTCAGCCACGCTCTGATTATTCCAAGTGCACCTTCCGGTACACTTACCATGTTACGACTTGCCTCCCCGTGTTTGTAGTTGAGTTATTATATATATGTGTAAATTTTTATTGGAGGGGAGAGTGACGGGCGGTGTGTGCGCGTCTCAGAGCCTAATTCAAAAGGACTCTCTATTTGCTTTTTTTTACTAAATCCACCTTCGGGCACTTGTTTTCAAAGTACCGTTCGTAAATATTCTGTTATTTAGAAAATGTAGCCCATTTCTTCCCACTTCGTACGCTACACCTCGACCTGACGTTTTTGGGTGTGTCCATTTTGCTTACTGCTAGGCCTTCACAGGGTAAGCTGACGACGGCGGTATATAGGCGGGGAAAACAAGAAGTGGTGAGGTTTAACGGGGGTTATCGGTTCTAGAACAGGCTCCTCTAGGTGGGTCTGAGACACCGCCAAGTCCTTCGGGTTGTAAGCTGTGCTCGTAGTCCCCTGGCGAATGTATTTGTAGAAGTACATCTGGGTTTATGGCTAAGCATAGTGGGGTATCTAATCCCAGTTTGTTTCTTAGCTTTTGTGGAGTCAGGAGGGGCTTAAAGCTACTTTCGTGTTTGGGCTTCGTACCCTCGGAGTGCGTATAACGGCTTAGAGGGCCTTTAGCTTTATTTATTATATTCCTTAACCACCCTTTACGCCGCATCTATTAACTGGGGTCTTTCGTATAACCGCGGTGGCTGGCACGAATTTTACCGACCCTGTGTGACCCTAACTAAGTCAAGTTTTCACTTATGGCTTAATGTTTATTACTGCTGAAATCCCTTGGGGGTGTGGCGTAGCAAGGCGTCTTGGGCTGCGCGGGCGCGCCTGATGCCTGCTCCTCGTCTTCGGGCGGAGGATTGAGGGCATTCTCACAGGGATGCGGATACTTGCATGTATAAATTAGGTTAAAGCTAATAGTAAAGTCAGGACCAAGCCTTTGTGCCTGTGGAACGTTTCTAGGGTTCGTCTTAACATCTTCAGTGTTATGCTTTGATTTAAGCTACACTAGC
>NW_025804765.1:0-3996 GCF_014805685.1 Silurus meridionalis | reverse complement strand
CCCGCCTTGGTTGCTTATGGAGAGCAGAGTGGCGCAGCGGAAGCGTGCTGGGCCCATAACCCAGAGGTCGATGGATCGAAACCATCCTCTGCTAACTGTTACCTTTTAATACCTCAGTCCCATTCATCAATGGCACTCTGAACACATAATAGCATTGAGGTATCCGAATCTTAGGAAAGCACAGGTTCTCTAAGATAGTTTTTCACACAGGAGCTAATGATATACGCCTTCGACAGTCAGAGGTTACTAAGAGTAACATTATAGAGGTGTGTAAATTAGCGAAGGCAATGTCCAATGCTGTAGTATGCTCTGGCCCCATCCCAATGCGACGTGGCGATGTAGCCTACAGCAGGTTATGGTCGCTGAACTGCTGGATGTCCGAGTGGTGCTCCAAAACAATGTGGGCTTCATTAATAATTGGAGCATTTTTGAGGGCAAGGCTGGCCTGTTAGGGCGGACGGTGTCCATCCCACCGGAAGGTGCTGCTCTCATTTCTTGTAGTATAGGTCATAGTCTCAGAACAGCACTAGTTAACAAGTGACTGTCTAGAGCCAAGGCCAGGGAGCAGACAGACAGGCTAAACCGACCGTCTGCTAGCTGCACAGAGTCGTCACTCAGGATCCACCATATTGAGACTGTGTCTGTCCCCCGAGCAAAACCAAAATATAGGAACTATCAGAAAGTCTGTTTAAGTAACCTGATTAACATTAAATTAAATAGGACTGAACGCACAGCCAGCACCTCTGATCTAAAAATAGGATTGTTGAATATTAGATATCTCACGCCAAAAGCGCTTACTATAAACGAAATTATTACCGACCAGGAGTTTAATATAATGTGTTTGACAGAAACGTGGATTAAATCGAATGAATATGTAGCATTAAATGAGGCGAGTCCTCCTGGGTATAGTTACATACACCAACCCCGTCTAAATGGCAGAGGAGGCGGAGTAGCAGCTATTTATAATAATAATCTAAACGTCACACAAAAGACTAAACACAAATGTAAAACATTTGAAGTTCTCTACACCAACATAAAATATTCAGTGTCTGAAAGCAGGTCAAGTCAGTTAATTCCACTAATTATTATTTATAGACCCCAGGGCCCTACTCTGATTTTCTGATAGAATTTGCAGATTTCATTACAAATCTAGCTACTTCTTTAGACAAAGCATTAATTGTTGGAGACTTTAATATTCATTTTGATGATCAGGAAGACTCCTTAAGAGCAGCAGTTGTGTCCATTCTAGATTCAGTCGGAATTAATCAGAATGTTATAGGACCCACTCATAGTGGTGGACACACTCTCGACTTGTTGTTAACATTTGGATTAAAAATAAAAACTTAGTCATAATTCCACAGTCTGAAGCTATTTCAGACCATTATCTAATCTCGTTTAAAATTTGCCTTAGTCATCGATTTCTACCTCACCACGTTACCGTGTTAAGCGTACTTTCACGTCAGCTACAGCAGCGTTTTATTAATTATCTTCCGATATTACGATATTAGATAGATCTCCGTCAGACCCGCAGAGCTCGACTGGGCCACTGAACATCTAGAAACAACGTTACGTTACACTCTAGATGATGTAGCTCCCTTAAGACCAAAATGATCAGGGAGAAAAAATTAGCACAGTGGTATAATGATCATACGCACCTTAAAACAGACCACTCGAAAACTAGAGCGTAAATGGCGTCAAACAAAATTAACAGTATTTCCATTAGCACTGGTTATGTACCAAATCCTTCAAACTGGCAGTTATCCACCCCTTATTAAGAAACCTGACCTTGACCCATGTCAGTTGTCCAACTACAGACCGATATCAAATCTCCCCTTTATATCCAAAATTTTAGAAAAGGTTGTAGCACAGCAGTTATGCTCACATCTGCTTATGAATAACATTTTTGAAATGTATCAGTCAGGATTTCGGCCTCATCATAGCACAGAGACGGCGCTAGTTAAGGTGGTAAATGACCTGTTATTGGCCTCTGATCAGGGTTTTGTCTCCTTACTTGTTTTGCTCGACCTTAGTGCAGCTTTTGACACCATTGATCACACTATACTGCTTGCTAGACTTGAGAATGTTGTAGGAATAAAGGGAACAGCTCTCTCTTGGCTCAGGTCTTATTTGACTGATCGCTATCAGTTTGTGGATGTAAATGGTGAGTTCTCCACGCTCTATGAGGTAAAGTTTGGTGTTCCTCAAGGATCTGTCTTAGGCCCACTGCTTTTCTCTTTATATATGCTGCCTCTTGGTGAAATTATTCATAAACATGGGATTCGCTTCCATTGCTATGCTGATGACACACAGCTGTATATTTCAGCAAAGCCAGATGAGAGAGATCAGCTTAACAATGTTGAGAAGTGTGTAAAGGACATTAGACAGTGGATGCTTAATAACTTTCTTCTGCTCAACTCAGATAAGACGGAAGTACTTTTACTAGGACCACATGCAGCTAGAAGTAAACTTTCTGATTACGTAGCATCTCTGGATGGTGTTTCTGTTTCAGCATGTACGGCTGTCAAAGACCTTGGTGTGATTATTGACCCGAGTCTTTCCTTTGAGTCTCACGTGAATAATATCACCAGAATCGCCTTCTTTCACCTTAGAAATATTGCTAAGATTAGAAATATGATGTCGTTACAGGATGCAGAAAAACTGGTTCATGCTTTTGTTACTTCTAGATTAGACTACTGTAACGCTTTACTGTCTGGGTGTGCGGTAAGTGCATCAATAAGCTTCAGTTAATCCAGAATGCAGCAGCAAGGGTCCTCACTAGATCTAGGAAATATGACCACATCACCCCTGTTTTAATCAGTCTACACTGGCTCCCAATCAAATCTCGCATTGACTATAAAATATTACTACTGACGATAAAGCACTCAATGGTCTCGCACCGCAGTATCTGAGTGAACTTCTGTACCAGTATGATCCTCCACGCCTACTTAGATCAAAAGGTGCTGGCTATCTGTTGGTTCCTCAAATAATGAAGACTACAGCAGGGGGCAGATCTTTCTCTTATAAAGCCCCACAGTTATGGAACAGCCTTCCAATCAGTGTTCGGGACTCAGACACAGTCTCAGTGTTCAAGTCGAGGTTGAAAACGTATTTATTTAGTCAAGCCTTTTATCAGTAGATTTCTCTTAGGTAAAGGCACAGATCTGGAGGGAACATGGATATAGAGTGTTTGGTGAACTGGTATATTTGTATGCTGTCGTCCCCTCACATTCACACGCTCACTCAGGTTTGTTGACGGTGGTGTGGTGGGTCGCCTCTTATCCCAGAGATCCCTCATGTCTGTGTTACCTTCTGGTTCTCCTTTTAGTTATGCTGCCATAGCGAGTCTTGCCGAGTCCAAACTGCACAGTGACATTAACTTTCGTACACCAATAGTTACACTTAATAATCCATATCCTTCTCTTCCGTCACCCTCTCTCTCTCTCTCTCTCTCTCTCTCTCTCTCTCTCTCTCTCTCTCGAGTTAAACATGCTCCTGAGGCTCCAGTGACCAGTGTTCCTGCCCTCTCCCCTCCTTGGATCTTCACACTTCTGTGCAGCTCGGACGGTCTCTTAATTCGGAGTAGAACGGGTGCTTTGAGGACGGATTGGACTGTAGTTGGTGTCGGCGGTCTGCTGCACTGACTCGGGAGTGCAGTTTGCTTCTGATCATCATCACTGTACCCCACAACATTGTATATCTGCTTCAAATGGACATTTGGTGCAACCCAGATGAGGATGGGTTCCCTCTTGAGTCTGGTTCCTCTCAAGGTTTCTTCCTTATGCCATCTCGGGGAGTTTTTCCTTGCCACAGTTGCTCATCAGGGACAAACATACTTACAAAGAACATATTTATGTTTAATCACCACATTATCTGTGTAAAGCTGCTTTGAGACAATGTTCATTGTTAAAAGCGCTATACAAATAAAAATGAATTGAATTGAATTGAATTATTTGTGGTTAGTTTAGCTACTGAAAAAAATGAACCTGGGATTGTTTT
>NW_025804764.1:0-3997 GCF_014805685.1 Silurus meridionalis | reverse complement strand
TTGAATTGAAAGTTTAAATGAGCAGAAAATTCCCTCGTGTGTGCTAAAGTACACCTGCACAATATCTGTGTGTACTGAGAAATTTGTCATACGTTTTATGTACACATGATCAATTAATGTTCCTTTTTCTGTTGTAGGTTCCTTAACATGTTGAATAAAACCCCTATCTGCTGTAAAAGAGCACACAGAATTAGACTTTAATGCATCATTATTAAAGTCTCCCACAAGCACAATGTTATTTGAAATTGAAGGCAGCTGTTTAATTAAGCTGCCCAGATTTTCTTTAAAACTACACAAAGGGTATGTTTGTGGTCTATAAATAACACCAAGCAAAATATCATTTTCAGGAAAACCAGAGGTTTGTTGCACGTGCTATCACGTGACCACGCGCTGCGGCAGAGACTCAGCGAATACCAGTGGCTTAACAGATTCGGAGGTGTCGCAAAGATGAACCCAATCCTTTATGCGTCTCAGCACGAGAATGTAAAGGTATCCACGTAGCGTGGGGCTCGAACCCACGACCCTGAGATTAAAGTCTCATGCTCTACCGACTGAGCTAGCCGGGCACGTTGGCTGTTCCGCCCTGTTCCATGAAAGCACTTGCACACGGGCGCGGTCAAACAACCTGCGGCAACCGTTTGGCGAGTTAAGGCCCATCAGCGCCAATGTGGCTTTTTTAGTCCGCCAAATGGAACGCTCCGGACAGGTCTCTGTGGCGCAATCGGTTAGCGTTCGGCTGTTAACCGAAAGGTTGGTGGTTCGAGCCCACCCAGGGCGTGTTGGTTTTGTTAGACACCAAGCATTAAACATATCTGGTTTATTTGAGAGGAAAGTTGTTTCGCTGAGAAGAGGAGGAAGTCCATTAAAACTCACATTACCTCTTTAGGAAACATGCTTTGTTGGGAAATCTGTGAGTCTATGAACCAGCTGGTGTCTTGTGCTTTATACAAGACCTTGAATGTACAGAAAGATCTTTTGAAACGTGTTGGACATTGCTGCCACCATGTCTTACATAATACACAAGGAACTAGATGTCAACAGGAACAATACAGTGTTTATGGAACTTTGTATTGCAGAGCTCTGAGGTGTTGGACATTTCGGACAGATTTACTACAAAACCAATTTCAATAAATGGTTCACAATCCAGTAGGTGGCAATGTGTACTCTAATCCTTACAAACTACTGACTCGTAGATTGAAGACACGAAATAAAGAAGAAGAAGAAGAAGAAGAAGAAGAAGAGAAGAAGAAGTGCAACACTACTGGGATTGAATCAACTCAGCACTTCAAACATTTGAGGAAATGTGTGCAAGTTGGAAAACAAACAATATTCACTACATGCACAGCTTTGAATGTCTGTGCCAGAGTGTCTTTCAGAAAATGCAATTCCAGAATTATGAATTTGATGGCAGCAGCAAAATCTATTTTGTTTTATGCCAGTGTCAGTGCCTAGTTTTAAGAATGATCTGCTACAAATCATAACTAATTAGCTGATAAGGTGAATTTGTTTCTTTTGTTTTGTCACTCAGGTAAGGTCAGACATGTTATGCAGGTCATTCAAAGCATTTCTTCAGAATATTTGGGATGTGAGGTATTCAGGTGAGGCAGAACAATCTAACATGATGACTTTTTAATAAGACTTAATGTAAAGCCCCAGTGGTCAAGGTGTTGGTTTTGAAATCTAACAAGGTTTCCTTGTGCAGCATTGAAGACTTCTTACCATGTGTCAACTCCAGAGTGTCAATAGAGCAGTTGCTATTGCCTCTTCTGCTGAGCTCATTTTTGTAATTATGTTCAGGGATTAAATGGGGCAGAGACCTTCTTCTGCGATGGCCAAGAGGTTAGGTGGATGTGAAATTCAAAGAGGTTTCCCTGTTTCAGCGCAGTGTGAAAGGTGCTTGCAAAAACTGTTTTGCGTCTCATGATATTTTGACTGAGAGCTTGCCGCCCAGTTTGACAAACCAGAGGTTTGTTGCACGTGCTATCACGTGACCACGCGCGGCAGAGACTCAGCGAATACCAGTGGCTTAACAGATTCGGAGGTGTCACCAAAGATGAACCCAGTCCTTTGTCGTCTCAGCACGAGAATGTAAAGGTATCCACGTAGCGTGGGGCTCGAACCCGACCCTGAGATTAAGAGTCTCATGCTCTACCGACTGAGCTGGCAGACACGTTGGCTGTTCCGCCCTGTTCCATGAAAGCACTTGCACACGGGCCGCGGTCAAACCACCTGCCGGCAACCGTTTGGCGAGTTAAGGACCATCAGCGCCGATGTGGCTTTTTTAGTCCGCCAAATGGAGCGTTCCGGACAGGTTTCTGTGGCGCAATCAGTTAGCGCTTCGGCTGTTAACCGAAAGGTTGGTGGTTCGAGCCCACCCAGGGACGTGTTGGTTTTTGTTAGACACCAAGCATTAAACATATCTGGTTTATTTGAGAGGAAAGTTGTTTCGCTGAGAAGAGGAGGAAGTCCATTAAAACTCACATTACCTCTTTAGGAAACATGCTTTGTTGGGAAATCTGTGAGTCTATGAACCAGCTGGTGTCTTGTGCTTTATACAAGACCTTGAATGTACAGAAAGATCTTTTGAAACGTGTTGGACATTGCTGCCACCATGTCTTACATAATACACAAGGAACTAGATGTCAACAGGAACAATACAGTGTTTATGGAACTTTGTATTGCAGAGCTCTGAGGTGTTGGACATTTCGGACAGATTTACTACAAAACCAATTTCAATAAATGGTTCACAATCCAGTAGGTGGCAATGTGTACTCTAATCCTTACAAACTACTGACTCGTAGATTGAAGACACGAAATAAAAAGAAGAAGAAGAAGAAGAAGAAGAAGAAGAAGAAGAAGAAGTGCAACACTACTGGGATTGAATCAACTCAGCACTTCAAACATTTGAGGAAATGTGTGCAAGTTGGAAAACAAACAATATTCACTACATGCACAGCTTTGAATGTCTGTGCCAGAGTGTCTTTCAGAAAATGCAATTCCAGAATTATGAATTTGATGGCAGCAGCAAAATCTATTTTGTTTTATGCCAGTGTCAGTGCCTAGTTTTAAGAATGATCTGCTACAAATCATAACTAATTAGCTGATAAGGTGAATTTGTTTCTTTTGTTTTGTCACTCAGGTAAGGTCAGACATGTTATGCAGGTCATTCAAAGCATTTCTTCAGAATATTTGGGATGTGAGGTATTCAGGTGAGGCAGAACAATCTAACATGATGACTTTTTAATAAGACTTAATGTAAAGCCCCAGTGGTCAAGGTGTTGGTTTTGAAATCTAACAAGGTTTCCTTGTGCAGCATTGAAGACTTCTTACCATGTGTCAACTCCAGAGTGTCAATAGAGCAGTTGCTATTGCCTCTTCTGCTGAGCTCATTTTTGTAATTATGTTCAGGGATTAAATGGGGCAGAGACCTTCTTCTGCGATGGCCAAGAGGTTAGGTGGATGTGAAATTCAAAGAGGTTTCCCTGTTTCAGCGCAGTGTGAAAGGTGCTTGCAAAAACTGTTTTGCGTCTCATGATATTTTGACTGAGAGCTTGCCGCAGTTTGACAAACCAGAGGTTTGTTGCACGTGCTATCACGTGACCACGCGCACGGCAGAGACTCAGCGAATACCAGTGGCTTAACAGATTCGGAGGTGTCACCAAAGATGAACCCAATCCTTTGTCGTCTCAGCACGAGAATGTAAAGGTATCCACGCCCAGGGGCTCGAACCCGACCCTGAGATTAAGTCTCATGCTCTACCGACTGAGCTAGCGGGCACGTTGGCTGTTCCGCCCTGTTCCATGAAAGCACTTGCACGGGCGCGGTCAAACAACCTGCCGGCAACCGTTTGGCGAGTTAAGGACCATCAGCGCCAATGTGGCTTTTTAGTCCGCCAAATGGAGCGCTCGGACAGGTCTCTGTGGTATGTCGGTTAGCGCGTTCGGCTGTTAACGAAAGGTTGGTGGTTCGAGCCCACCAGGGGCGTGTTGGTTTTTTA
>NW_025804763.1:0-4020 GCF_014805685.1 Silurus meridionalis | reverse complement strand
TTGAGCGTGTTTTGGCGTGTGATGGGTGTTTTAGTGTGTTTTGGCATGTGAGGTGTCTGATGGGGTGTTTTTGTTTTAGCGTGTTTTGACGTGTGACGGTGTTTTAGCGTGTGAGAGGTGTTTTAGCGTGTTTTGGCGTGTGATGGGGTGTTTGAGCGTGTTTTCGCGTGATGGTGTTTTAGTGTATTTTGCGTATGATGGGGTGTTTTGGTGTGTGATGGGGTGTTTTAGCGTGTTTTGCGTGTGGACGGGTGTTTTAGTGTGTTTTGGCATGTGATGGGGTGTTTTAGCGTGTGATGGGGTGTTTTAGCGATTTTGGCGCCTGATGGGGTGTTTTAGCGTGACGAGGTGTTTTGGTGTTTTGGCATGTGATGGGTGTTTTGGTGTGTGATGGGTGTTTTGTCATGTGATTGTGTGTAATGTGTGCATGCGTGTGCGTTGCCAGCTGAAGAGACGGGAACAGGATTGGGAAGCAGCAGGGGAAGCGGCGGTGCCGATTTAATTTATCACCTGAAATCCAAACATCCCGATTGCCTTCTAAATATGAGAAGAACACAGCGCAGAAAATTAAAGTCAATCCGAGCATGCGCACTCGTCTGTACGTGGACGTTTTGAAAAGGCAGGAAAGTTTTCCAGTGATGGTGCCAAGGCAAAAGGCATGACACAAAAAATTATGGATTTCATTGCCATTTAAATTGAATTTTCATTTCAGTGCATCCCTAAAATATTATCGTTGGTGTGGCCCTCTGACACAATTCAGGTTTCTCACGTGGCCCCTTGTAAAATTAATTCCACTTGAATTCAAGTGAAGTGAACACGCACATAAAAAAAAACACAAAGTCTGTGTTTTCTACCCTGAAACACGTGAAATCAAAGCATCGATCTGTTCTGACTGACACACTCGTGAAAGAATTGCTTCGAGTGGCAACAACGGAATACGAGGCAGATTTGAAGGGGATTGTTCAAGGCAAGCAGGCACGTGCACAGGTAGGGCTCAACCTGTGCAGAGCACATGCCCTTTTTGCCCTTACACTCCGAAGTGCCCTTTTTTTGGTGGTGTTTTTTTTAATCAATGCTATTGGTCACCCTTTACGTCTGTCTGTCTGTCTGTTTTTAGCAAATATTTAGCAAATGAAAGTTCTTAAAACGAGCTTGTGTAAATCTTATTCGATCCTCAAGCTGTCAGTACGCTGATAACTCTTCTTCTTCTTCTTTCGGCTGCTCCCATTAGGGGTCGCCACAGCGGATCATCCGTCTCCATACCACCCTGTCCTCTACATCTGCCTCTTTAACACCAACTACCTGCATGTCTTCCCTCACCACATCCATGAACCTCCTTCTTGGCCTTCCTCTTTTCCTCCTACCTGGTGGCTCCATCCTCAGCATTCTTCTACCAATATAATTCATGTCCCTCCTCTGCACATGTCCAAACCATCTCAATCTCGCCTCCCTCACCTTGTCACCAAAACATCCTACATGCGCTGTCCCTCTAATAAACTCATTTCTAATCTTATCCATCCTCGTCACTCCCAACGAAAACCTCAACATCTTCAGCTCTGCTACCTCCAGCTCCACCTCCTGTCTTTTACTCAATGCCACTGTCTCTAATCCATACAACAGTACGCTGATAACTCTGCCCCCTCTATATTCATTGAATCAACTGAAGTTCCACAGCAGCCGCACAGTAGACAACAGCTGAGCTTTTGCGAAGGGTAAATAAATATCTTGTTGTTTGAATAAGTACTACTAAACACTATGTCTATAAAGGCTAATATTTTATTTATTTGATGTCTGACTGACTCACTGACTGAGACATGTGGACTCAGAGAGAGGGCTAGCATTTGCCATCTAGTCATAGCCAATACATAGCCAACACTTAAATAGCCTGTGCATACAGTAGCATTTCATCTTTTATAAAATGCGATTTTGGCCAAATGCATTTTACCACAGGAAAAAACTGAGCGCCGTCTATATAGCTACAAAACTAGTTTAGATGAAAATGAGGTTTAATGACGGACAAAAACTAAATTACATTTGCAACTATATATTGATAAGTAATACAACAACATATAATTTGTTTTTACCATCGGAAAATCATAACAGGTGCGCCCGCTTGCAGAACTTACACAAAGCGACGAGTGATCCTCGTCACCTAGATAACATATAAGAAATTTCTTCTTTGATTTATGATTGCTGATACACTTAATTTATTAACATTTAGGCTAATCATGTTATGGTATACTCTCCACTCATCCTCACATGTATAAAATGTAGTAAAACATGGTTTTACTACAGTAATGTAGTAGTAACTAAAAAAACAGAAGATCACTGTGAAATCTTTATATTTTATCATGCAGAATGTAATTCATGATTCATTCCAAGGCTTCATTTATTTGATCCAAAATACAGCAAAAACAGTAATATTGTGTAATATTTTTACAATTTTAAATAACTGTTTTCTATTTGAATATATTTTAAAATATAATTTATTTTTGTGATCAAAGCTGAATTTTCAGCATCATTACTCCAGTTCAGTACTCTTCAGTGTCACGTGATCCTTCAGAAATGCTTTTCACTGCAACTGTACTTTTCACACTATTTTTATTTATTTTTTCATTGCTGGCTTATTTTAGGGAAAGTGTAGTGAATAAGAAACCTTCAAGAGACCAACATCCCTGGTCCACCACAGTATCAAATTTTGCCAGGTAGGCGGATACAGTTCTGACTGAAAACTGCCTTTTTCAGTGGCAACAATGCCCTCAAGGCAGATTTGAAGTGGATTGTTTAAGGCAAGGATGCCAAAAGTCCCACTAAGTAACATGCATAGTAAAAGAAAAACGCTATTGTAAATGATTATATTTTTGTTTGTGGACTTGGTTAAACTAAGAGTTTGTGTGTGTGAGGCAGTGCAGTGTTCATTGTTGAAAATGACTGTCCTGTGGTCTTAGAACTGTAGGAGTCAATTTCTGTCATTATGTTGGTGTGTGACATTTATAATAAATCTGTCTGAGCAGAGGTGTGTGTGTGTGTGTGTGTGTGTGTGTGTGTAAGAGGAAGGGATGGGTGATGTTCATGTGTGCCCATGTGTATGATGTGGCTCTTTGCAGTACCACAGTCAAAAATGTGGCTCTCAGTCTCTGACTGCAGCCACCCCTGATATATAGAGACGTTTTACGAATGACAAATTGAAGGTGAGTTTCCTGTGCATTTTATTGAAGTCTAAACAGGAAGTTTATCATTTATTCTTCACCTGTATAGCAGTTCTACAACATATAGAGACTAAACCTCAGATTTTAAATGACAGCTTCATACTACAGAAATTAAGAACATCCTTATTTAAAAAAAAAAAAAACATGTGGCAGCATCCAATATATAAAAGACAAACAAAATTGTGGGGAAAAAAATTTTAAACATTAAAATGGCTCATGAAAAGAAAGACATAACAATAAAACGTTAGATTACCTGTATGTATCAAATGTGACGGCGAATTCTTAAAAGCCAGCACTTTTTACACCGAACTTTTCGAACATCTCCCTTACACATGGCCATATGTGTTGAGGAATGTCTTTGTTTTTATTTATTTTCACATCGGTGCCTCCCTCTGAATTCACATGAACCATTCCTCTTGTTGCCTTGATCATTGTTTGCTCCTCTTGCCGACGTCTACGTCTGATAGCCAGGATATAATACACCAGTGATGTGGTGAAAAAGCAGCACAATGAAGGTTGACAGGCTGGAAACAGTGAGAAGAAATAATACTAAAAGTAACGAGTCTGTTTTGTAAATGGAAGAAGTAGAAAGTACAGATATTTGTGTAAAAATGTAATAAGTGAAAGTAAAAAGTTGCCCTAGTGGAGTAAAGTACTGATAGAAGACAAATCTACTTAAGTACAGTAACTAAGTATTTGTACATTACTTCCCCTCTGGTTACTACTGATGCTTGTGCTGGAGAAGATATATCTCAGGGAGTTTTTGATGCAGTCACCACTGGCTTGCTCATTATGGATAAACAAGTCAAGT
>NW_025804762.1:0-4599 GCF_014805685.1 Silurus meridionalis | reverse complement strand
TTCACCAGGGTGTTGGTGCGACAAGACCAAGACAGGTCCTGTGTAATGTGAACACCAAGGTACCGGAAACTGTCCACTCTCTCCACTGGGGTCCCATTGCTGTTTAGCGGTTGCTATGTGTTGGGTTATGTTCTCATCAGTTATGTTATATTATGTTGCTTAATAATATTATGATTTTTTCTATTATGTTAGATTATGATACTGACTGTTGTATACCAAAAAAAAAAAAAAAATGTGCGAGTTCATTGTGCGCATGTGTGAATTGACGGGACTTTTATTTTGACTAAATATATAGAAGAGAGAAAAAATATAACCTGTTTTGCTGTTCCCTCTGCACTGATGTTATGCCAATGCATTGAGATGTAAATGGAAAATAAAACAATACTAAGTAATTATATTTGTAGTAATCTTTAATGGACGACAACAACATATTGCACATAGGCATGATGGAGAGAAATGAAACCTTAACAGGTTATTGGCCCAGGCGCGCCAATGCTAACGTTACAGGAGGAAGATGGCAGAGGTTAGTTTTTGACGGAGACGAAAATAACTACGAACTATGGGAAGTAAAATTTCTTGGTCATTTGAGATTAATGGGTTTAAAAGAAACAATACTGTCTACAGGGGATATAGAAGAGGAAAAGAATGAGGAGTGCTATGCTGAACTAATCCAGTTTCTCGACGATAAAAGCTTGTCACTGGTGATGCGAGAGGCGACTGATGATGGCAGGAAAGCTCTGGTAATACTTCGAAGTCACTACGCCAGTCAGGGTAAGCCGAGAATTATCGCCCTATACACTGAACTAACCGTTAAAGAAGGAATCTGATGAGACGATAACAGACTACATTATTCGAGCTGAGAAAGCGGTGACTTCCCTAAGAAACGCAAAAGAAGTAATAAGTGACGGACTGATAATAGCTATGATCCTAAAAGGCCTGCCAGATTCCTACAAACCTTTCGCTATCCATACTACACAGAGTAGTGAAGAATTGACTTTCACCCAGTTCAAAAGCAAACTAAGAAGCTATGAAGAGACAGAAAAATTTGATGATAAACCCAAAACTGACAATGTGATGAAAGTAAACATAGCATCCGTAACCTGCTATGCATGTGGAAACCGCGGTCATGTTGCACGTGATTGCCGCCAAAAAGGCGTACCTAAGTGGTGCAGCTACCATAGAAGCTCAACTCACAGTGATGAGACATGTCGCCGGAGAAAAGACGGGCACAAAGACGAAGCGAAACAGGCTGCAGAAAAACAAGAGGAGCATGAGAAAGAACAAACATTTGTTTTCAAAGTCAGTCAAACTTTCCTTCCAGATAATATTAAGAAAAATGGACTAATGGTAGACTGTGGAGCAACATCCCACATCTTAACAGAGAAGAACAATTTCACGAAATTTGATGAGAGTTTCGACCCAAAGTCACACTACATGGAGCTGGCGAATGGGGCCAGGATGAACAACGTGGCATTAAAGCGGGCGACGAGAGGTGTTACTGCTGGATGTGGAAGGAAATGCGTCAGGATTACTCTAAAGAAGGCCTTGTTCATACCATCATATCCACAGAGCATCATCTCTGTTCAAGCTGCTACAACAGATGGTGCCAAGGTGATCTTCCAGGATGGACAGAATGAACTGATAAGCAAGGATGGAGCTGTGTTCCGCATAAAAGAGCATGAGAGACTGTACTATCTGAAAACGGTAAATGACAACAAACACTGTGTTGATACATCAGTTACTGATATGATGTCCAGGGACAAAGTGAATCTAACTTGTGATGTTAAAACATGGCATGAGATCATGGGACATTGTAATGTTAGTGATGTGTTAAAATTACCTGAAATGGTAGAGGGTATGAAAATCACAGGTAACACCAAACTAGAATGTAACGTTTGTGTTGAAGGAAAGTTCATCAACAGCAGAAATAGGAAAACTGACACAAAAGCTGGCGAGGCCCTAGAATTAGTACACACTGACTTAGCAGGTCCCATTGAACCAATTTCTCAAGATGGACATAAGTATGCAATTTCATTTACAGATGATTTTTCAGGGGCAATATCTGTTTACTTCCTTAAGAACAAGAGTGACGCTACTCTAGCGACAGAGAAGTTCCTTGCAGACTGTGCACCATACGGTAGAGTCAAATGCATAAGATCAGACAATGGTACAGAATACACAGGCAATGCATTTCAGTCACTTTTACGAGAAAAGGGTATAAGACATGATACGTCATCCCCGTACTCTCCTCATCAAAATGGTACAGCTGAGAGACAATGGCGAACCATCTTTGAAATGGGAAGGTGTCTATTAATAGAGAAGGGATTACCAAAGGTTCTGTGGCCTTATGCTGTCCAAACTGCTACTCATATCCGAAACAGATGCTATAACGACAGAATTAAGAATACTCCATATTTCATGTTGACAGGAAGAAAGCCAGACCTTTCTAAAATGTGGGTTTTCGGATCAGAATGCTATGCGTACAAGCACAATCAAAAGAAATTGGACCCTAGATGTGAGAAGGGAATATTTGTGGGGTATAGTAAAAATAGCCCAGCTTATCTGGTATACAATCCACAGACAGGAAATGTGTCAAAACATAGATTGGTGAAATTCATTAGGAAGAGCAGTGTTGAACAACAGACACAAACAGATGAAGATTACTTAGAAATCCAAAGCTACAGAGACAGGACACAGGATAGTGAGAACAGCGGCGATGCCCCACAAAGTAAGGAAAGCACAGAGAACCAGCTCCTAGATGAGAAAATTGAGAGTGTAGATACAGACAACACAGAGGTGTCAGAACATAATGGAACTATGGAAAAGTAGACACAGAAAACAATACAGGTCCAACAGACACGGCTAGTCAAAAACATTACCACTCGACAAGAGAAAAGAGAGCCCCAAAGTATTTACAGGATTACTTGACAGACTTTAATGACGATGCAACCAATGTGAATGTTGATTATTGTTTCAGAGCAGTGTGTGGAGTTCCCCAAACCTATAAAGAAGCCCTTATATCACCTGATGCTCCCGGATGGGAACGTGCTATGAAGGAAGAGATGGACTCACTTAAAGAAAATGACACATTTGAATTGACAACTCTACCTGAGGGCAGAAAGACAGTAGGGGGAAGATGGGTATATGCCCTTAAAGAAAATGCAGAAAGGAGAAAAATCTTCAAGGCTAGGTATGTTGCAAAAGGATACAACCAAACTGAAGGCATAGACTACCATGAGACATTTGCTCCTACAGCAAATCTCACCTCTGTACGGGCATTAATGCAGATAGCCGCTCAGAATGATTTTTGTTCATCAGATGGATGTCAAAACAGCATATCTGCATGCTCCAATAGAGGAAGACATATACTTAGAACAACCAGAGGGTTTTGAAGAAACATCCAACATAGAAGACAAGTTAGTATACAAGTTAAAAAAATCTCTGTATGGTTTAAAACAGTCTGGAAGGAACTGGTACAAATTATTAAATGATCATCTTGAACAAAACAACTTTGAAAGAAATCAGTCTGATCACTGTGTGTATAGAAAGCAGATCGAAAATGAGACAATCACAGTGATCATCTGGGTAGATGATTTGATAATTACAGCAAGCAGTGAAGATCAGCTCAACAATTTTAAAGAAAAATGAAGTCCAAATTTAACATGAAGGATCTGGGAAGATATCTTATTTTTGGGGATTCAGTTTGAGCAAAAAAGGGGAGAAATTAAAATGAATCAGAAAAGGTACATTCTCAAAATGCTTGAAAGGTTTGGAATGTCAAACTGTAAACCAAAAGCTACCCCAAGTGAATTAAAAGTGGAATGTGATAAGAATAAGGGAGAAAACAACCATGAGATTGAGAACCCCAAAGAATACCGTGAACTTGTTGGAAGCTTGATCTATGCAATGACCTGTACCAGACCAGACATTAGCTGGATAGTCAGTAAACTGTCACAAACCCTTGCAAAACCTAAAACACATGACTTAGTAGCTGCTAAACATGTCCTGAGATACCTAAAAAGTACAGCTGACTACGAGCTTTGTTTCCAGAAAACAGACAAGACTTTAAGTCTAATAGCATTCAGTGATTCTAACTGGGCATCTTCTGAAGAAGATAGGCGTAGCACTTCAGGATACTGTTTCAGCCTGACAGAACAAGGCCCTGTTATTTCATGGAAGTCTAAGAAACAGCCAACAGTGGCACTGTCGACCTGCGAAGCTGAATACATTGGTCTAGCAAACACTACTCAGGAAAGCATGTACTTAACTCAACTGCTTAATGGCATGGACAGTAGTGTTTACACTTGCACCACGATATATGGTGATAATCAGGGGGCCATTGCACTGAGTAGAAATCCAGTGAATAGATCTAGATCTAAGCACATTGATGTGAAATATCACTTTATCCGTGATGCTGTCAGTGAAAGAAAAATACAAATTGTGTACTGCCCAACAGAAGACATGGTGGCAGACGTTTTGACAAAATCTGTATCAAAAATTAAAATTCTAAAGTTCAAATGTTTTCTGTTTGGGAAACTAAATATTTGTGATGTCATTATACATGGCTTAAGATGATGAGAACAAGTGGGGGTGTTGGGT
>NW_025804761.1:0-4984 GCF_014805685.1 Silurus meridionalis | reverse complement strand
CCGCACATCAGGCAACAGAGAGCTCCAGCGGACACCCTTTAAGCATGAGGTCAGGCAGCGGAGGATAGAGGTAAAACCTCTGAGAGGCTTACCCCTTGTGTCCTTTCCAGCAGAGATGGGATAAGAAGCATCCCTAAGATTCACTGAGCAATCAACTAGCAGCACTAAAGTTGAGATGTTCAACAAGGAGGCAGACAAAAATATATTGCAACGTAGTTCATTGATTGGGCATGCATTTTTGGTTGTGGTTGCAAATCAGAATCTTTTTTTCTTTTTTATTGAGGGTCTGGCGATAAACTTGGTACAGAAGGAATATTAGGAATGGGGAAAGTAGGAATCAGATATCATGGGGAAATAGGAGTGTTATCAGTGAGCAATCTTCTTGTATCAAAAGACCATCTGTCCAAGAGTTATTTGTAGTATTTGGCTCGAGGATGGGTCTGTGCATGCAGAAGTTTGCTCCTGTTTGTGTGAGCTGTGTATATGTGAAGGATTTTCTTGTCAGTGTTTTATATCTTGTAAAAGAATTCTTCATTTCTATGTTTTGGATGCAGTGTATCTGTTTAAAAAATAATGCTGAGAGTTTGAATTTTGCAGTTGTGTTGATTTCATAAAAATCTGTTAGATTTCCAGAACTACTTGTCAAACCAAAGTCCAGTAAACTCACAGTTATGTTGAGGAAAATGACTATTTTATGTGAATTAGACTAGACTATTGTTGTGAACATGAAACATGATGTTTTACCAGGTTTTTCAGTTGCTTTAACTAAAGATTTGAATGCTCATTAATTGATTCAGAACAGTGGCTCAATCTTCAACAATGAATAAAAGTTGAGTGAACTTAACACCTAATGTGCTAAACTTAACTGAGTCAATGCAAAACACTTGACTGAAGTTGAACAAATAATTTTTTACAGTAGACCACATGCAAAAGCAACCTTTCTGACGTAGCATCTCTGATGGTGTTTCTGTTTCACAGAAGTTAAAGATCTTGGTGTGATTATTGACAGTCTTCCTAAGACTCAGAATAATATCACCAGGATCATTTTCACCTTAGAAATATTACAAATTAGAAATATGATGTCTTACAGGATGAGAAAAACTAGTTGATGCTTTTGTTACTTGTAGATTAGACCACTGTAACGCTTTACTCTTGTGTGAAAGTGCAAATAACTTCAGTTGTTCAGAATGCAGCAAGAGTCCTCACTAGATCTAGGAAATATCACATCATGTTTAATCAGTCTACTGTAATCAAATGTTTTAACAACTGTTTGAACTCTTTACATGTTTTATCACCACCCATACAGTGTATAATTAGACACACATTGCTGTTGCTTAACTCATTTAAAGATGAACCTCAGTGTAAACAATGATCCTTGCTGTTTTCAGTTGATACACAGTGTGATCAAAAGTATTTGGACAATGGTCTTTCAGTCAGATGTGGTTCATTCACTATTTATGCTGAGAACATGAATGGTACTAAATTTATTAAATGTTCATTTACATGTTACAACTCAATTGCTCTGATCAAATCAGTCTAAACTGTAGCAGTTCCTCCTAACATGAGACTTTCATGAAGTTACGCTGATTATCACTTGTTTCTGTATTCTGTTGACATTTTATTGATTATAAAAAATTGCAGCATTTACAATCAATGAAGAAAATCAGCTTTAGTAACTCATATTGTTTAATAAAAGATTTCTTAAAAAAGAAATTCACATCTCCAACTAGAAATACAATGTATTCTGTTATTATAAATGAATAACTGCAGTTGGTGTGATCAGTCTCACACTGAGTGGCTCAGGACTTTCTTTTACTTAATTCTGTACAAATATTATTAATGGTGTTTTGTTGTCTAGTTATATGTGATGTTGATCTTTTACAGCAACATATTTTTCTAATAATATTAAACTGTTTACATTTATGTTTGATTTTTAACTGTTTTGTGATATAAATAAATGAAACATTAAAATGAAGCTGATTAAAATTAATAATAAAATAATGTAGAAATAGTAGATTTAATAACATTTAAACAATTTGTTTTGTCAAACTTTATAAAATACAGTCTTTATATTAAGAAACTGCATGAAGTTAGTATTAAATTTATTAAAAGTATCATCTACATGCAAGAACTCAATCAAACATATTGTTAGAATAAAATATAAACTTGATCAAACCTCAAATCAGACTCTGAACTGTACTAATGCTATTTGTTCTGTTATTGAACTAGAAACAGTGAATGTTGAGATGTTTGGGAACTGATTATTGTCTGTATATATGCAGGTCATTTTTTTTCATGCTGGAACATGTTATTACATGAGACGATGACAAGATGACGAGCCAAACCACGGAGACAAGCTGACTGAGGAACCAACCAACAGGAACAGAGAAGGAACTTTCTGACCACCTTGTTTTGCACAAACAGAACAAGTTTTTCTTGAGTGAGACAGAACAAATGTTTTATGTTACAGATTTTTCTAAACTGTGAATCAGTCATTTCCAGTGAATCTTTTGTCACTCAATTGAACAAAACCAGAGAACTGACTTTTTGAGTTATTGTTACACCATATACATTATTATTGATTTTTATTATTATTGTTGTTATTGTTCTACTAAAACATTATTAGATATTACTTTCATTATAATGAATTTATAGAAAAATTATAACTAAATAAACACCCAGAAAAGGTTCCAGCAGTCTCCAAACTCAGCATGTTTCAGCTCACCAGTAAGAAGAGACAGTCCCAGTCTTCACTGTTGTATAACACACCTGAAGAGAGTAATCAGGATTTTACAAAGCCAGTCTAGACCATCTGTCTAGCACTTGTTGATGAGAAAGATGCTAACGGTCAAACTGTTTGTTGATTAGTCCAGAGTTTGAGATCCTTATCTGAGCATAAATCAACAAATCAAACTATAAACAAGTTCTGACAGGCTCATAAACAGAAGAGGATGCTGTTTGAATGGAAGGATGGAACTCCAGATGCTCCATCATTCACAGAGGCACTGTGAAGCATTGTGCTACTTTTATGTTCATTACTTTCTTCTTTCACTGTTTTTCTAATGTTCAAATACCAGTCATGCTTATTGTGTGAATGTTATTTTCAGCACATTTGGTTATCAGGCTGCTTTTCCTCAAACAGACAAGAAAAAGGACAAATCTGAATAATGTTTATAAACTCCTTTTATTGTATTTTTCAAATGAAATAAAATCATTACAGACTTTAACCCGTCACTATTCTGGATTGCTTCAGGAATTAATTCATGTATTTATAAATAATAATAAAATAATGTTTTATGACGTACATTTTTTCTAAGGAACTTCAGCATCTATGGATGATGTAAAGCCCAAAGTGTGTTCTTTTAAAAGAGATGTAAATTGTGTATGTAGCACACTGTTGTCAGGAACTTTTACCAGTGAAAGTCAGGAAGGTCATTTTCAGCTGTGAGGCCCAAAAGTGGGGCTGAAACCGAACAGGGTTCAAGAAACCGGGTTTATTTTCATATAAGTAACAGTATTTAGTTCAGTAAACTTAAGTTCATTTAAAGGAGAATTCAGTGCTGTTTAGTTCAGTAAAGTCTTCATTTAATCCAAAACTATTCCATTCATTAAGTTCAATTATCCTCAAATTAATATTTTACATTCAATAAAACAAATCATCCAGTTTTCATTGATGTTTATTTAGTGAATAATGCATTTAATAAACAATTGGTGTCACTCAGAATGACGTTTTATTTTTTATAAGTAAAAGTGTTTTTTATAAAACTTATCTGAAGCATAAAGATAAAATGCACCAGTTGGTTAAAGAAAACATTTAAAAGTAAAACATTTATTCCAGCTCATAAATCCTATAAAACATGCAGCATTAAACATGAACTTCCAGCAGATGAACATCTCATAATACTGTCTGGAAGTGAGAAATGTACAGGTTGTTTTACTCCATACACATGAACTTACTTTGATCAGAAACAATCATACTCCAAATCAATTAATCAATAAAGTCAATAAAAGAATCCCAAACTGTGTGTCTTGTCCTCGCTATTAATGACGCATTAGAGCTCCACTACTTCTAATTACCTGCTGTGACAGTGAGCTCTAATACACATCACACTGCCACCTACTGGTCATTTATGATTCTGCAACATTCATAGAGTCGTCAACTTCCGGTTCTCAACTCGGATTCACTCGCTTTATACACAGTTTACAGCCGTTTTATCTTATTTATGACTGTAATATCACTCTTCTCTCAGGAACAACAGAAAAGCTGTGAAGACGTTATTTTATCCGCTTACCTCTGTAATGCGCATGCGCATAGTGTCAGGTTAAGAGAGGGTTACGCCACAGACGGGGCGGGCATTCTCTGTGACGTCACAGTAAGGCAACCTCTATAATTGGGAACGCCTCTGTTTCTCTCATTTCCAATTTTGTGTGAGTAAAGACATAAACATGGAGCTCTTCAGAAGGTTGAGAGATTTTTCAAACCAGAAGAGAAGAAAACTAAGCAGATTGCTGAAAAGAAGGAGAAGCTGGAACACATGGAGAAAGTAGTAAAGACTTGGATGCATTTTCTTCTAATGATAGAGAAGATAACAGAAGAGAAAGAAGAGAAAGCCATTCTGCTACAGACGGTGCAAAAGCTGGAGGCTACTGGCTTCTGAGCAAAGCAGCAGGAACAGGATATAACTGAGAGAAGCCAGAGCTGGACGAGAACAAAACAACTGAGGAACGTGTTGCTCAGCTTGAGGTCACTTTGATCAGACCACCAAGGAGCTCCAGTCTTCCTGAAAATGCATGAGGAACTGGAGAAAACGTAGAATGTGAGAGAGAGAGCTGGACGAGAGAACAAAAAGACTGGAGGAACATGTTGCTCAGCTTGAGGTAATTTGGAACAGACCTCCATGGAGCTCCAGGATACTCAGAATCACTGTGAGAAAGTAAAAATAGTGCAGAGCAGGAGAGAGATCATTTGATCAGAGCAAAGAGC
>NW_025804760.1:0-4995 GCF_014805685.1 Silurus meridionalis | reverse complement strand
TCTAAGGTGAAAAAGGAGATCCTGGTAATAATATTCACATGAGCCTCAAAGAAAAGACTAGGGTCAATAATTGTACATATGTTTACATATTTATCATATTTATCATCATCTATCATTTATTTCCATAAATGTTGCAGTGAGCAGAAATGGACCTTTCAGCTAATGGTGTAGGAGACCAATAAACTTATAGATACCAAGAGTTTACTTATAGTTCACTACAAATCTGATATTTAGACTGAGAAGGAAAACTATTAAAGCTAAAATAGCTAGCTGGCTAGTTAGCTAATTTTGCTAAATAATTGTATTTCGCTTTTCATGTTGTTTCTGTATTTTGATCTACATTTACACAGTAAATGGACACTATAGGAAATAATAAAGATGTAAAACAGGTATAAATGTGGTAGTGAAATGTGTCCTAGTGTATGACTGAGTTGTTCCTCTGTGTGCTTCAGTAACTGCTGTTAAACTGAGAGGAAAGAAAATGGCTTCAGTTCAGCAGAAATGAACTGATAAACAGTGTTAGGAAAAGACAAAGTGTTCAAATATTTACTCAAATATAAATTGTGATAACTTGTTAAAATGTTTTAATGGTTTAATAGTGGATTTATTCAGGTTTAAACACACAAGCTGGTGGTGAAGGTAATATTAGTAGAGCCTCATTGTGGATGTGAACATTAATGACTAAACCCTTAATGACTAAATCCTTCATCCTCTTCCTCATGGCTGTGTTTTAGGAGCGTGAGCAAGAACGAGAGGCTCACAGTGTCCTGAAGTCCCAGTATGAATCTATAACCCACAACAAGGAGGCTACAGGTAAGAATTTTCATCTGTAATCAAATTCTTATTGACATTTTCTCTCATACACTAAACATATACAAAAGTGTCTTAATGTGTGTGTACATGTCAATAAAACCAACAGCTTTTTCTTAAACTTCCAGGTTTTCTGGATGAAGCTGAGACGACATGATCATTTTACTTATGCTCACTGAATTTCTTGTGCTAATCCATGTGCTCAATTATCAAGTACAGATGTTTAAGTGAATCAGGTTCTGCCCACATTTAATTTAAACAAAGCACTAAAGCTGCAAGAAAATACCTCAACTTCAGTTTCTGTCAAATTCCATCAAACATCACTGACTTTACTAAAGTGGATTTCAAGAAAGAAAATGAAGTGATTGAACTCTGTGATGAAGAGACATTAGACATGATTGTCATACAAAATCTTTATTTCCTTATATAAAAGTTGTTTAAAATAAAATTTAAAAATGAAGATGGTGAAACAACATGCACACTAAAGTACATGAAATGTTCAGATTTCACCATCTTCCTCTATTCCTGAATCATTTTCCATTTCTTCAAGTTTCTTCAACAGATCCTCGAAGCTGTCAATATCAAACACTGGTACAGAATCCAGGATCTCTGTGCTGTTGTGGGGGTCTTCAGTATGATTCTGAGCTCCAGACTGGTTAAAAAAGCCATATTCCTCATTTAAAATGGAAAAGATGTCGTTGTTGAGCAAAGTGATTTCCTCCTCGTCCTCGAGCTGAACCTCACTGCTTGTACAGTCAGACCCATAGCATGCTGTAAACAGAAGTGCACAATTTTAGCTGCATATTAAAGTAAATGAGTGGCGATTATGGCGATTATTTAAGATGCAGAGTAAAACTTCATTTGCATGTCATTCTTCTGAAACTGTTCCAATGCAGTTTACTAACTCACTTGGTCTGGCAGAAAGTCGACTCAGAAACAGAAGGAAAAGAGGAGGATCAAAGCAGAAGTCTTTAGGAGACAGCAGTTCTTGGTGGCTAAGGCCGGGAACTGATCACTAACTTCAGGCACGAGGTTATGGACTGGTACTTCTTCTGGCATGTTCATGACTATGTGGTGGTTTGGTTGATGATCAGGTCTCCTCTGTGAGTCACTACTCTGCAAACTGCCTTTTCTCCTTCCTTCTTTGGAGCGGTTTATAAACCCAATCTACATGATAGAAAAGAAGAATTTAAAGAGTAAGAAGCAACATAAAACAATAAAAGTGTCAGAATTGATGCGTTTGTTTTGTTATTTTGCCATTTGTCTATAAAGAAAGTTCACCTACCAGGAAACAACTGTTTGTGTTCCTGTTTAAGCCTCCATGATTCAGTGTAGTAGGTTTCTTCTGTTCTTCACTCAGTTTGTTCCATGATCCCAAGCTGCATGCTGATCTCTGCAGAGCTGCTATTTGGATTGGCCTTGGAAAAGATGGGCGCTGTTTCCTCGCCCAAACCATGTAGGCATTCATTGGCCTTCTGATGTTGCCTTTTTTATCTCTGCACTTGGCAACGTTAAATTTATCTACAAAATAAAAACAAAGTTTAAGTTAAACAGAAATCATTATAAACTTCTAGTTAAAACAGTGAACAGAACAGAGTCATGCAAAACTGCACCAGTCTTAAACACACACAATGTTGTAGTACAAATATTTTATAAGTGCTGCATTACTCAGTCAGTACAAAATCATTTTATATTTCCTGCATGACAGATTGATATTTAATGTGGTTTTAGGAACTAAATGATAACTATATTTCATTGTCTCTGTACTTGTTCTCTGTACAATGACAATAAAGTTGAATAAAGTTGACAGCAGGAGAAGCAGCTGTAGCTGTTACCCGTCTTATTATCTGTCATTATTTCTCCTTCTTTCTTCTGAAAGTCGCTCTTTCTGGCTGAAAATCTTTTTGGTGTCTTGGAGAGGATTGTTCAAAACATTGACGCTTATCACTAAAACAATTAAAACATTTCAGCTGTTTGTTTGCGCTTCATTGCTGTGGTCAGTAACAAAGTTGTCATGACAATAAAAGTCCAGGGCACTATCAGAGATACCGACGTCACAAAAGAGGCGGGCTTCAATGATTCAAATGCAGACGGAAGCTGAAAACAGTGGTGCAAGTGGTGTGTGATAAATATTACACGAGTTCCTATAGCGCTCTGTTTAGACACAGTAGGGTATTAAAATATTTAGAATTATATTATTTAATAGAAAACACGTGTTTGCAGTTTGGAATGTGATTTTGATAAAATGTGGGGTTTAATTTGAGGTAATTAGTTTGTACTGCATGTGGTGACCTGTTGTTGTTATACTTAAAGTGACCATTAGGGGAGTAGAAGCATTGAAAATAGAGAATGAGAGAACACGTGATTAGCGCGTGTCAGATGTGTGTTATGAGCTATTAGAAAAGAAATCATTTATTCATGCTACCTGGCCTCGCTTCCTTCTGTTTCCTGACAACACTGCACTTTTAACAGACTTTATTTCATTTCCTTAGATTATTCATTATACTTACCTTCTCTGAACACAAACAGATTTTGTACTTAAACACATGGTAGTATTTATAGTCTCTTATCATCCTTCAATCATAATCATCTACTTATTAAGATGTTTGTAAGCAAGAAATTATCATAAGAATAAAATAATCTGGTAAATTAATCACAAGGTAAATTAACTGTACATATTTTTATTGAATACAATTAGGTCCAAAATGTATTTAAAAAGGAAAAAACATTAATGAAAGATGTGATTGATTTTGATCTGCTGCCAGTCTTTTTACAAGCACTTAGTGTTTTCTCAACTGGTCCACGACTACACCATAATATGTATGGGATTTTATATTGATATTAAAATAAGAAACCAAACTCCTATAAAATCATCTCAGCAGTATTAAAATCAAGATTTGGTGATTTCTGTAAAAGCTTGGTGTGAATGGACGTCTCTGTTCACCTGTGTACAGCAGCACATGGGGAGGACAACAAATAATGACAAGAAACAAAAAAGTGACAAACTTCATTTAGATTTGACTTTTCCTCCATCACCCTTATAGCTGACATGCCATCATTATACACACACAATGAATGTAACACTGATTTGAGGTGATCCATGAAAAAACACTTTCTATTAGTCAGTTCTATAAATGTTAGTTTTAAGACTAACGAGGCATAAAACAATTCAAATGTTTACACGTGAGATTAACACCACTTCCACAAATACAAAGTGCCCTAGTGTAACATTTGATCAGTTATCAGCAAAACAACTTCCTCCTTTCTGCTAAATCTTGATATTCAAATCCTTGTTTAGTCAATTATTCCCTGGTTCTCCTACAGCTGATGTTCTACTGTATACACAACACATCATCTACAGGAATCTTTGATATTCCCAGACCTGAGGTGAGATACTGAAGAGGAACGAGTGAATGAGACTTTAAACTGTTGCTCAGAGACAGTCCATAACATCTTCTCTTCATCTTCTTCCTCTTGATCTCTTCATCTTTTCCTTCTCCTCCTGATCCCTGGTGTTGGACAGAAATCCTCTGTAACCTATAACATAAAGCTGTTCAAACACTATGTGCTCTGTATTTATTTCTATGTGAGGCTCATGACTGGTAGGAGACGAGCTGCTTGAGGAGACTGAGTCCTCACAGGGGACAAGCTGCTTGAGGAGACTGGGTCCTCACAGGGACGAGCTGCGGAGGAGACTGAGTCCTCAATGTTTTGAGGAGACTGAGTCAGACGAGCTGCTTGAAGAGAGAGTCCTCACAGGGGACAAGCTGCTTGAAGAGACCGAGTCCTCACAGGGGACAAGCTTGGAGGAGACTGAGTCTTCACAACAAGCTGCTTGAGGAGATCCTCACAACGAGCTGCTTGGAGGAGACTGTATAATCAAGTCAAGTCAAGTCAAGTTAAAGCTTTATTGTCATTTCAACCATATAGCTGATGCATACAGTGAAACTGAACCCAGGTGCTACATAAAACAACATAAAAACAACAGTCACAGTACAGAAGAACACAGGGCCAGGAACTAAGATCCTCACATAAAGATGTGTGCAACTGGTAAACAGTGCAAAGACAAATACAAGACAGTGCAAAAGACAACACAAGACAGTGCAGAACAATACAAAATACACAAAATATAAAAATAGCAGTAGTATCTCCAGTAAACTTGTGACAGGATAAGGTGCACAGTAG
>NW_025804759.1:0-4997 GCF_014805685.1 Silurus meridionalis | reverse complement strand
ACTCACTGCTCTTGACTGAACAGTTTTGTAACTTCAATAATGATTAATCTTTATTTATTTTATACAGTAAAGATAATATGCAGTGATATTTTATATTTAATTACTATTTGATTACTGTTAGATACCTGAAAAACCTGAAAAGCACTGTTCCTGGATCCGTTTTTTCGCTCTTCTTTATTCTTTTTTATGTAGGCTATTATAGAAGTATCGGATCGGGACTCAGTATCGGCAGATACTCAAAATCAAATGACTCGGACTAGAATCGATACAGTATCGCCAAACATAATATTGCGATATTCACGTGTAACAATATTTTCTAACACCCCTAACTTTCAGAATAGTTTCCTGAAACAAATGAAACAATATTAAATATTAAATGACAACAACCTTGCTCCAGCTGAAGACTGAAAAAGGCATTCTGCAGGCACAGGTTCAAGCGTTAATGTCACCATTTCCTTCATCTGTTGGACAAATCGGTGGAATTTTGCCTGCTTCTTAAATGATCCTCAAAGAGGAATGAAACCATTGACTCCGTCAGCCCAATGTCAACAGTCTCTCCATCTACATCATTGTCTATAACATAAAAGAGATCATGAAAAGTACAATTGAATTACCCATCATTAGAACCATGCACTAAACCAGTATATTTGAAGCTGGAACACGGCACCATTGCCTGTCAGGTAAAATACACACTCAAAAATGGTAACCAGTGGGGAATACTTTACAGGGCTAACAAATAAATTCTGAAATGAAATTAAGATTAAAATAGAATAAAATAATAAAACATGGAAATTACATGAACCCTAACAGACAGCTGAATTTGTCAATTGCAGTGACACAGGGCTCCAGACTAACATTTGAGAGCAGTGGCACCAGTGCCACTAAGTTCTCATTTAAAAACAAACCCCAAGAAAACCCAAATCTTAATCCCAGGAGTTTCTACTTACCATCCACCACTGACTTGATCATTAGGGACAAACATAATTATAAAGAACAAACTTACACATTCTTTTATTACCACTTTATCCATGTAAAGCTGTTTTAAGACAATGTCCACTATTAAAATTACATTAAAAGTACTATACAAATAAAAATTGATTGAATTAAACCCTAGTCTGAAAAAACATACAACTCAAAACATCTGTACCATATTTATTTATTTATTTATTTATTTATTTATTTGTTTGTTTGTTTATTTATTTATTTAAATTAAGTAAATACCTAAAATCAGTACATGGTTTTGTGTGTTGAATGACCATTAATGAAGCTTACTTCATTAATTATTGTACTATATACGACTTTAAAAATAAGAGCTAAAATGTATATTTTCTGCATCAAATTCTAAATATCATAGAATTAAGGTCATAGAAGTAATTTTTTCAGATTCTGTTTCACAATTTCACAACACTATACAAAAGAAGTGTCATTAATGTTAATAAAAAAAACTTTTAAACAAAAAAAAATATTTTTTACTGAAATCTGTCAAATGTTATTGGGGCAGCGGGGGGCGTGGACGAGCGCCGGTTTGTGAATGGAGGGCGAGGCCGGGAGCAGGTAGACACGGAATGACACACCTGAAGGGGAATATGACTATGTTCTTTCTCTTGCAGTGATCAGAGGGAGCATAGGGGGGGTGTGTGTGTGTGTGTGTGTGTGCGTGTGTGCGTGCGTGCGTGCGTGCGTGCGCGCACGTAAGGCTGCGGCACTGAGCACGGAGCTTATAAAAATGAACGTTTTCTTTACTCACTTTACATTACATATAACAGTTTTATATTGCATTATTTAGTATGACTTGTATACTGATGCTTTTTTTTGCTTTCACTATAAGCATTAACTAACCATTCTATTTCAGATTAGATATAGAATATATAGAATATAGAATTCATTGACTGTGCATGGTGATGAAGACTGTTGCAGTCTGACGTGCACTTTGACCTGACACTACAATTTTAATGTCTGTAACAATCTTTACTGTAAAAACTCTGCAAAAAAATCTATTCACAGCTTTTGTAATCAGCATGACACTCATTGTCCAACAATTAACATCAAATATTTCCTTAAACAATAACTGTGGGAGAGCGAATGGTTCGGGGAAAGGAAGACCACTACAGGAAAAAATAAAGTATTGGATGTATGTAAACATGAGTCTGATCTCAGGATCACAACAACCTAAAAAGCTCTCCTTTGTTTACTCCAGTGATTTTTCCATCTCCTTGTAAAACACATTTCCATCTTGTAGCTCTCTCCATTTTACTGTGATGTTCTTTTTCGTCCAATTATCCAGTTTCTGTTTGAGCTAATAAACAGAATAAGACATTTCTTGTGAATATTGCCAACAGAAACACTTTTTATATTAAAAATGCTACAGACACAGATTCAGGTTGTAGTATAGTGTGTGTTTAAAAGTTTAATGGGGTTCTGGCTGCAGTTATGAGGATGAGAATGTGCATTATAATTTGAGTCTTCTGAAAGATAAGACTTACTTGCTCCAAGATGGCCGTAATTGTTGCATAATCATTTAAATTCTGATTGAACTTTACTTTCATCTTCAAGATTTGTTGTTTTACTAAATGTTACATACAAAAAATACAAAAAACGATAAAATAAAACAACAAACACACAATTGCACTAACTTTTTAAAATAAAAAAGTATAAATATGAGACTGATTTAAACTTGAACTCACCTGAGTAACAGAAAAAAGGCTTTTTGTCTGAACACTGTGCATCACCAACCGCACCATTATTTATATACCCACAGTTTTCATTCCAAAAGTAATTATTAGGTTGTCCAATGATCCAGCTGAGTGTAAAGTTGGTTGGTCTGTCCACTTCCAGGTGTCCCGGAACAAACCAAACCAAGTGTCACCAGGTATTATTCCCTGTATAACTGAGTTTTCTGTTGCATTATGAACACTGGCCAGATCTGTGTAATACTGTCTGCAGTAACTTTGAGCTTGAAGCCATGACTTTGCGCTTGAGATGTAAATGTAGCGATTACTGCCAGTTTGAGTGCCTATGAGAAATTAAACAAACAAAAGACAAATACCACATTAGGATAATATATATGGTCTCGATGCATGAAAAGGGTAATCATGTTACAAAACAAGAACACCAATTACTAAATTTGCATAATGTTTAGTCTGTTTGAAATTTTAACTGATTATGCTAATGAGAACACACATTCACTTTGATTTTTTATTATACAACCTTTACTGACAAAATGTAAAATAGATTCTGGCATTTACCATCAAAGCACACAAAGGGGAAGAGTCTAGCACAGTTTAAATCATTCCAACCCGATGACGATATCATACCACGATTCTTCTCCATGCCAGTTGTTGGGCTCTGGAGGAGACCAGAAGGTGATACTTCCTAGAGGTTCATTAGCATGGGACCAGCGCCAGCTGTTGATGTCATTGTAAAATCCAATCCAAGCACTAGAACTAAACTGCTGTCTCTGTGCTTCATTCTGAAGTTGGACCAGGTCCTCATTACTTTTTATGACAGCTATGTCAGTGTGAATGGCTTGGCAGTAATTCTGAGCTTCACTCCATACCTTCCCCTGCTGGATCAGGTAGTACTTATGAGGGACACACAAGATGAGAGAAACCATTCCTGAAGAGAAAAGTTTTTAGGATTATGTGTGAAGTTAGCTCAGAAATCAGAAATGTTATTTTAAGTCATTTAAATTTAAAATTGGAAAAAAAAAAAGAAAAAAAAAAAAAAAACCTTTATTTTAGGATTATAAAAAATGTCAGTAAATAAATCAAAAATGTAATTGAGTTGTACACAGACCACTTTGGTGAGAGAAATATTGATGATTGCATCTTTATCTTAAAAAGATTTCTAATCTGGCGTCTGATTTTAGCCACTTTCTTTAAAGTTTATAATTAAACAGAATTATATATATCTCGTTTTTATTCTTGTAATTTGTTGTAATTGCTGCTTTTCTGGGTGTTAATAATCATTGTTAATTGCTTTAATGTTATTTAATTTTGTAAGCTCTGACAAATGTTTCATTGGTCAGTCAAAAAATAAGTAAATAAACAATGCATAAACAAGTAAAGTACCTTTCACAAACATACACACAAAATTCTCTTACCTGTGAAAAACAGGATTATAAACAGATGCTCCATCAAACCTTTGTATTTTTAAGAAATTCACTAAAAAATAGAAAATGTAATTAAAATCCCTCTGCAGTCCAACACATCACTTCAGGAGAATACAAAATAATGTAAATAATGAATATCTGTGTTAGTACAAGAAGCAATGAGGCTACAATTAATTCCTTATAAATTAAATCAAGTGCCTAAACTACACCACATGATACAGAACTCATTAAAATGGAAACAGTACTAAACAGTTTAGTTCACAAATAGAGTATTATATTTAGATTTAAAATTACATTTTTAATCATCTTTGATGTTTTCAAGTCGCTAAAGGTTTTCCTAATTCTCCTAATTGAGTACAAAAGATATATCCGAAATCTTTCTACTTCATTTGGCTTCTCCCATTAGGGGTGCCACAGCGGATCATCCGTCTCCATACCCCTCTTCTCCCTGCAACCGCACCACTAAAACCACATGTCATGTTTATATATACAGTATTTATTATAGTATTGTAATATGTTTATAATTTTCTCTTACACTTGCAATATGTACTGCCTGGCACTGTCCTGTTCTTCACTGTACCTACTGGTCTGGTTTTGCGATTACTGTCTGCATCTGTGCACTAAATATACTCATTTTGTTCTATGTAGTTTTGGTTGTAGTTTTATATCATATTCTGGTCCACAAGGAACATTGCTTTATTTTACTGTGTAGTGACTCTCAAAGATAATACATTCATTAGTGATTATAAATAGTAAAGGAATTTCCTTTATTATAATTGTTGTGTTTTAATCTTCTAGTATTTTATTAAATAATAAGTTTAAAGAATTGAATCTCAAATGTAAAAGTTTTATATAAATACATGTCAATATATAAATAAAAATATTG
>NW_025804758.1:0-4998 GCF_014805685.1 Silurus meridionalis | reverse complement strand
ATTAATTAAATAATAAATAGAATGTCCACACATGATACAAACACATCTTGTTTGTATTTTCTACATAAATAAACAATGTTAACTTACATCAATAATATTTAAACCCTAAATGTTAGTAATATAACTCTGTTAAATGTTGTCTTTCTTCTTAAGCTTGACTGACTTAGAATTATGTTCACTTTCCTGATAACATTTTATTTATCAGAATATTATTAAACAGTTAATTGATCTCTGTAAATAATGTATCTTTTATACTGTCATTCCTTTTTCATGTTTAGTATCAAATGACAAATGATCTGTTTTTATTTTTCAAACAATGCATTTTATTTGATCATGAAATGTACATATTTCACTTTGAATAAAAACTTTAAAGTCCTCAGTATAGCTAACCATGACAGATGCATGAACAAAGGAAGTTTTTTCCATTTCAAATCATTATTAAGGATTTTCAACATATTTCTTTATTGGTACAAACAAAATCCTAACAGCACCACAGTTTTACTGTATAAAGGCGATCAAGATCTGATGCTCTCCTGTGATCTCATTAAAGGCAGAAACAACCAGATACACTACTGAACTTACTATCAGAGGTCTAAAGCTCTCAGATTCTGCTCTCTATCACTGTGCTCTAAGAGATGTAACACAGTAATATGAGTCACTGAACTGTACAAAACCCATCAAGATATTTCTTTCTACTTGTTATCAGTAAACCACAGACACATGAAACATTTGTGGTAACAGATGCAGCTGAATGAAATAGAAAAGAATAAAAAATTAAGATGCCAACACATAATTACATTCACAAATATACATTTACTATATACATTGATATTCACTGGCTGTCTGTTCAGTTTCCTATCAATAATGAATACATTTGATAATGTTTCCTGATTCATGTTATACGTATATAAATGTGATTTACTTTGCAGGATGTGAGCAGCTTTTCATTTCAAAATGTAAGACTCAAGCACTGGCAAAAGAATTAAAACTCTTTGGTGACATGGTTTAGATTTCAGTCACTAAGTGCCAAATTGGTATTAAATTATTAAATGGTTCTTGATAATAATGGTGATTTGTAATATACTTTGAGCCTGTTAATGAATCTATGTACAGAACTGTGAATATAAATATAAAATCATAAAATCTTAAAGTTTACAGAAAATAACATTAGGATTGTTCATCTCATCCATTCTGGCTTAAATTCTCTTTAACAATGGATACACAATTTCTCTTTCATCCAACAATTTAATACAATGTTCCTGGTCCTCATCCACTTGGTCTCCTGAACACACAACATATCTACCTTTCTCCTCTCCATCATCAGCTACTTCTTCCTTTACAGTCAAGTACCTGTTTAAAATACCAATAAATTTCTCCTCCTTATCTTTATCTCTGTAGCGTCTTTCTCCTTCTTTTGGAACAGTAATTTTGATCTGTCTAACCATACCTGTGATGCATTTGGTACACTGAATCCAGTATGAAATTCTGATTAAATAATCCATATTTGCTCATGTTTGCTCTATATCCTTCTAATGCAATTATTTATCTACACTAAAGTGCACTGGTTTAATAATCTGGGTTACTCATTTTCATACTTCACCTTAAAGTTAGTACTCTTTTTCAGATTTTAGATTCAAATCTTTTCTCCTTGGTGAACAAGATGAACTGTCATATCTTATTGTGGGAAAGTACTGAGCTCCACTATCACATTCTCTGATGATGAATCCTCATTTCACAATAAAACCTCTGTGATATAAACTACAGCTGTTCTTCTATCATACACACTGCACTAATATTATCCTCACTCCTGCCCTGATTACTCTTAGTAGCTCAACTCATTTATAGAGACACCATTCTGATAAAACTACACAACTGTCCACTTCACACTAAACTGTCATAAGAATAAATACTCATTAATACTCATAACTCATACTTTTATTAGAGCTGAGCATCAAGAGGTTTAACAGTCCTTAAAAAGCAAATACAAAATATAAATCTCTATTAATTTTATTTTCAATAAACCTTATTCTTTCTAATTCTAACATTAGGTGATACAGAACTGTTATAGTTGAGATCCCAAATCACACATCACTAAAATACAACTAAAATATTGAATAGTGTAATTGTTAGTATAAATTTTAATAGGCCAAATTGATTGTATTTACATAATTACACCTGCTTACACTTTGTGTTTGTTCTGTCAGTAACATTGGTGTCATGATGCTGGGGTGGAGCTTCATGAACCTTTATGATGTTCATATTAGAGTACAGAAAGACAGAAGAATATTTATATTCAGCTAAAACCATTCATCATGTTCACTGTTATATTCATGTGTCTGTGGCTTTCACTGGGTGAGTTATACACTGACTTTTGTAACTCAGAAATTTTAATTGATTTATCAGTGAATGTGAGTGACTATACAGGTTTTATTATAAAAGTTTAAACACTGTTCTCTTCTCTATGACAGGTGACTCCATGGCAGATTCAATAGAGCCACTTTTCACTCATCATGTCCTGCAACTACAAGACAACTGATCCAAACATCATCCTGTCTTGGTACAAACAACATCCAAAATCTAAACCTGTGTTTCTTCTTTAATCTTAAATTTAAAAGTACATTCCACCACGTCTGGATGTTGAAGTTGATAAAATAATAAACAAGTGGATCTGATCATCTTCTCTGCTGCTGTATCAGACTCTGCTCTATACTACTGTGCTCTGGTGCCCACAGTGACAGGAAATCCAGCTGTACACAGTTTCTGCTATAGGAAAGTAGTCATTTACATGTTATCAGGAAGGACCCATTTCTCTTTGTTGATAAAAGTTTATTCTTTTGTATCTTGTCTTCATCTAACAGCCTGATCTCTGAAAAGTAGAAATGTGACAAGAAATTCATTTATAAATATAGAATATATTTTTACTGACTTTTCATACGTTTACTGTATTTCATTTTCATTGTTCTTTGAGTAGCCTTGAAAGACAATATGTATTTTAAAGCACCAACTTCCTGGATGTTCATTTCATCCTTCTACCAGAAGCTATACCACTATAGCAGACAACTGCCAGAGTTTTTAATATTTTTCTTCAGACAGTTTCAAATCCACACCACATTATTTATATACATCAATTAAATGAAATATCATCTATTTTATTAAATATTTTAAACACTACATTCAACATCCCAGAAGATGAACATTTTTTTTACATTTCATGTTTTTTTTTTATTATTTTTTATTATTTTTATATTATACTGATTATATTATACTGATTTATATTATACTGATTTTTTCAAGATGTTGGCAGTGTTTCAGCTGATAAAAATGGTGCTTTCACCATATTTAGCAGACCCTTCACAATACATGGACAAGAGTCAGCTGTGTTAGACCACCAGACACTGTTTAGTAAGATCATGCAACCAACAATCTGCATGATGATCTTATCAACAACCTTCAGACTGTTGCTGCAATCGGCATAAAAGACCATCACTGTTTGATGTTAAATAGCGCTGTTCGAGGATGAAAACAATGGGTGTAGAGCTAATGCTAACATGTATTCTCTGTATTTTTCTTTCCAATGTCTGCTGGATAATTAACTGACCACATGACTAGCAAACCACACAGAGTTTAGGAACTGTTGCGTTTGTTTTCACAGACTCAGCGACAGAGTTGCAACAGTTTCGAGCAACAGAAGCAGCTCTGTGCGGTAAGACTCATGTTTTGTGTTTATATCAACAGAATGGTAAGAACTGTGCTTGTTTCATGCTACTGCTCATCGCTAGTGGAGTTTGTGACTGTTGATGCAGACCTTTTATTTACCACGGAATTCACAACTGTTACATGAGTGTACATAGAACATAAGGAGGCACTGAGTGAACTCTGGCGCTATTAGTGACCTGCAGAATGTTCAGACAGATTGTTTATTATGAGATTTCAACCATGCAATCTCAAGACTGTGCTTCCTAAATTCCATCAGCATGTGGACTTTGTAACGAGAGGAGCGAACAGCTGGATCTTGTTTACACAAACATGGACAGTGAACAGTGATCTGGATACTCAGACACTGCCTGTTATGTTGATTCCATACAGATATGACTAAACTTCTGAAACAGGTGAAATCCAGAAGGAGCTACTTCTGTTCAGGACTGTTTGAGTGCACTGACTGGGACATGTTTAGAGAGGCTGCAACTCACGATTCCATCAACTTGGAGGAGTACAGCCATCAGTGACCAGTACATCAGCAAGTGCGTGATGATACCATCTCCAAGACCATCACTAATATAACCAGAAATGGATGACTGCAAATGGCTGCTGAACAAAGAGACTCTGTTCAGATCAGGGACAATTAAAACAGCAACCAAACTGTTACATCAGAGACAAACATCACAAGAAAAATCCACAACCATAACAGTGGAGACACTATGTGGCAGCATCCAGGCGATCACTAACTACAAGACCATCACCTGCTTGTGATGATCCCTCCCAGATGTGCTGAACGACTTAGTTCAGGTGCAGAACAACGTGGTAGGAAGACCATCCTTACTGACCAGGTGCTCTGTTAACCACAGCTGAAGTGAGGAAAACTCTATGCAGAGTTAACACAAGTCTGCTGACCAGACAATATTAGAGTGCTCAGAATGTGCAGAATAGCAGCAGATGTCCTCACTGATATCAACATCTGAGCAGCAAGAAATTCACTCTCAAGACAACACCATTGTTCTGCGAAAAAGTCTTGTCTCCTGCCTCAATGACTATTTGTCATACAATGATGAAGTGCTTGATATGAGGAACATTAAGACACAGTTTCACTCCTGACCCATGCAGTTTGAGTAAACTGTTATTTATTTATGCTATTCCACAATTAATCTGGCACTCACCCACCTGGATAAATCAGATGTAGAATGTTTAAACTTCATATTCAATACAATCATTCCTCAGCACCTGATCGAGAAGTTGAACCTTCTGGGCCTGAACATCTCTGCAACTGATCCTGATTTCTGA
>NW_025804757.1:0-5005 GCF_014805685.1 Silurus meridionalis | reverse complement strand
TTCCGGCAATGAGTCCTCTCACTTCATTGGTCAATATCTCACACTCTCTTAAAGGAGACAACGTTCAGTAACGACCAATTACATTTTCACATTCAGAAAATGAAATAAAACACATATTTATTCAAATATAAATGTTATATTATTATTTTTTCTGAATTCAATCAATAATTTTCTCCTTCCTGTTTATTCAGTATCCCTTACTGATTTACTATTTATTTATTTATAATCACTCTGGGTTACACCATGCACATACACCAATGAGTCAACTGGTGCTTGCCTGCATCAAAAGGAAACCAATGGCAATCTTTCTGTTTGGTGCACAAAGTTGGCAGGTCATTCGAATCCAGCATTTGTCCTTTTCACCCAAGTACTCATCACATGCAGATAGTGAAGTAATAGGATTTTGATGTTTCGGATGATATTGTGATTTGTGGTGAGATAGGGATTGAGAAGAGCCTGGAGAGGTGGAGATATGCTTGGAGAGAAGGGGAATGATTAGTAGGAGTAAGACAGAGTACATGTGTGTGAATGAGAGGAAGTGGAGTGATGCAGTTGCAGGAGAAGAGGTGGAAAAGAGTTCAGGTACCTGGGGTCAACAGTGCAAAGTAATGGAGATTAGAGAAGTAAAGAAAAGAGTGCAGGCAGGGTGGAGTGGTGGAGAAAGTGGCAGGAGTGATTTGTGATAGAAGAGTATCAGCAAATGAAAGGAAAGTTTATAGCTGTGGTGAGACCTTATGTTGTATGGATTAGAGACAGTGGCATTGAGTAAAGACAGGAGATGGAGCTGAGGTAGCAGAGCTAAAGATGATGAGGTTTTCGTTGGGAGTGACGAGGATGGACAAGATTAGAAATGAGTTTATTAGAGGACAGCGCATGTAGGATGTTTTGGTGACAAGGTGAGGGAGGCGAGATTGAGATGGTTTGGACATGTGCAAAGGAGGGACATGAATTATATTGGTAGAAGAATGCTGAGGATGCCACCATAGAGGAAAAGAGGAAGGCCAAGGAGGAGGTTTAAGGATATGGTGAGAACATGCAGGTAGTTGGTGAAGAGGATGAGAGGACAGGGTTGTATGGAGACGGATGATCCGCTGTCACAATGGAGCAGCCGAAGAAGAAGAAGAAGAAAAGCAAAAGGTGCACCAGTGTAAATTGGGAAAACTCAAAATTCCAATATGCAACATACCAGAATTTCTTTATTTTTAGTAAATTTTTACTCATGCTACTAAATCTAAGTTCTTTGATCACAAATAAAGAGAACCAGTTCATAAAAACCAAATATTTCACCAAACATAGAAGGTGTATGGTGTAAGAAGGCATCTACTGATTGGTAAATACACAATGGCACATTGCTTATGCTGCACTTTGATTTTAGATTCAGCGGACTCACAGTGGGTCTCAAATGAACCTTCAAGAATGAGATGAACAAAGAGGGGTACCAAAGCTCACAGTAGAACAAGTTGTTAATTTAGAAATCTTAAATGGGTATTGGACAAGGCAATAGAGAATGATCCATACACATTAGAGTGTTGGTGTTGCAGACAAAACTGTTGTTCACAAAGGTTTTCCATCAAAGCAGCATGTTGGAAGGTCTCACTTGGTTGTTTTATCTCAACTTGATATGTATCTCAGTAATATGGGCTGAGAGATAGGTTACAACTGGAAGCAGAAACATTTAGGAGGTTGCCTAAATTATGTCTTTAAAGAAACAACCTGGAGATGCTGGGGCTTGAACCCAGGACCTCATACATGCAAACATGGGCTCTACCACTGAGCTACATCCCAGCTATGTTGAAGTGTAAGGCATTCAGCCCAGGACCTCACGCTTGCAGATTACAAACCAAAATTAAACATCCCAAAACACAAATCAGATTTGAGCTTTGCCTGAAGAACACAAAGGCAAATCAAGAAGCTGTTTCAAGTTGAACAGAAATGTAATTGAACTGCACAGGATAAAGAGCAAAGAAGAATGACTCACAAACAGGCATAAATGAATTGAACCCATTATGGGGTTTACGAGACGACGCCTTGCCACTTGGCCATCATGCCATTTAAGAGCTTGAGGTGTCATTTAACATATCGACTCACTTTAAAATAGACATATTGGAATATGCACTGACAAAGTTTCATAATCAATCCATATTTTGGAGGTCACATGACTCACACCATACAACAAGAATATGGCGCACCTAAAACTTATAGACATTTTATGCATTATAAAGAAGTGGAGATGCTGGGGCTTGAACCCAGGACCTCATACATGCAAAGCATGCGCTCTACCACTGAGCTACATCCCCAGCTGGACCTGTTGAAGTGTAAGGCATTCAGACCAGGACCTCACTTGCAGATTACAAACCATATTAAACATCCCAAAACACAAATCCTGCGATTTGAGCTTTGCCTGAAGAACACAAAGGCAAATCAAGAAGCTGCTTCAAGTTGAACAGAAATTTTAATTGAACTGCAAGATGAAAGTGAGCAAAGATACACCAAACAGGCATGAATGGGATTGAACCCATGATTTTCTAAGACCGACCTTGCCACTTGGCCATCATGCCATTTAAGAGAGCTTGAGTGTGTCATTCAACATACCAACTCACTTTAAAAAGTGTTATGTAATATGCACTGACATTCAAAATCAATCCATATTTTGGAGGTCACATGACACAACCATACAACAAGAATATGCACATCTAAAACTTATAGACATTTTATGCATTATAAAGAAGTAGCTTGGAGATGCTGGGATTGAACCCAGGACCTCATGCAAAGCATGCGCTACCACTGAGCTACATCCCCAGCTGGTTATAACTGACGGTTGAAATTGGCATCAAACCAAGCAACTCATTTAAAAAAAAAAACAAAGCAAAGACAGCTGAAAATTTGGAGAAAACATTTTCCATCAGGAACAAACAGGAAACTGTACATGTTGAAAACCACATAGTTCACCGAACTAAAGCATGCTTTTGATGAGTGATATGCACTGACATCCAAGCTTATAATCAATCCATATTTTGGAGCTCACATGACTCACCAAACATCCTGATTATGTTCATAGAAATGTATTGAACTGCTGAGGACAAGTCATACTTGGACATCTCGCCTCAACAGGGACCCGGCATGGTATGCAAACAATCAGGTCATCAAAAGCAAAAGGTGTGCAACCGAGCCATTATGGATGCACAAGCCAGTACTTAGTGCCGGTCCCAAGTAAATGAGTTGTGTTAGGAAGTTCATCCAGCGAAAACATGTGAAATCAAATATACGGTCACAAAAGAATTATAGGATCGGTGAGGCAACGGGTCAACGACCGCCACATATCGTTAGCCGACATACGAGGAAATTGCTACTGTTGAAGGAGGAGAAGGAGGAGGAAGACGTCTACAGAGATCAGGAAAGGATGTAGGAGAATGGAGAAGGTACTTTAAATGTCGGTACTATGACGGGGAAAGGGAGAGAGGTAGCTGATATGATGGAGAGGAGAAAGGACAAGGACATGGTATGCAAACAATCAGGTCATAAAAACCAAAAAGGTGTGTATCAGTGTAAATTGGGAAAACTCAAAATTCCAATATGCATCATACCAGAATTTCTTTATTTTTATTACATTTTTACTTCATGCTACTGAATCTAATTTTGTTCTTCTTGGCCATCACAAATAAAGAGGGAACCAGTTCATGTAAAACAACCAAATAGTTCACCAAACATAGAAGGTGTATGGTGTAAGAAGGTGCATCTACTGAGACTTGGTAAATACACTATGGCACATTGCTTATGCTGTCTTTTTTTACTTTGATTTTACGATTCTAGCGGTACTTCACAGTGGGTCTCAAATGAACCTTCAATGGGAATGAGATGAACAAAGTCCGAGTGGTACCAAACGTGCTTCCACTGTAGAAGCTTAAGCTGTTAATTTAGAAATCTTAAATGGGTATTGGACGAACGCAATAGAGGTGTTAATGATCTGCATACACATTAGGAGTGCTGGGTGCTGAAGCCATGCTAAAACTGTTGTTCACAAAAGTTTTCCATCAAAGCAGCATGTTGGAAGGTCTCACTTGGTTGTTTTATCTCAACTTGATGTAACCCTCTTTCTCGGGATTTATCATGAGCATGGGGAAATGAATTGATGAGAGGTTACTAAAATTTTAAATCAGGATGCATACACAAAACTAAACTAAACTCCGGACATGCAACTCTGGCTAGAGTGCGGAGAGGCCTGGTTAGCTTGACTATAGCTATACTGCGTTCATTTGTTTTTTTCTTGTGAGCATAAAACTCCCATGCACATGTACTTAAACACCATAACCCTTATTTGAGAAACAAATCAAATCAGAGATCACACCAAATCACACACACTTAAATATCAGACCACAAATATTGAATGTTAAACATCAAAATGTATTTGCATTATTTTTTTAGAACTAGATGAGTACCTTTTCAACATGTCTTTGTAATTCACATAAAATAAATAACCAATACCCCGGGGTTTTTTTCCTACCTATAAGTTTCATCAGTTTTGTGGTACCACAACGTTGGCGCTTGTTGGAGCTCGGTTGCAATCTTCCCAAAGACTATTGTCTGTACTCATGGTTCCTTGGTAACAGAAAGATTATAATGACCAGCTATCCAAACCGTTCCATCCCATGGTGAAATACGCAATGAAGAAACCCGTCATGAAGCTCTCCCCCACATTTCCTTAAAAGATGGTGTTAAGCAGATTATTAACATTCCTTTAACCTATCCACTTGTAAAGAAAACTTTTATATCTCTTAATAGGAGATGGGGCCTCTTCGTGTCACTACTCTCAACTACGGTAGCACTATGTGTACCAACTGCCACTGTCGTTGGGTTCCCTAGCAAATCATAAGTTAGCCTAGTTGGAGCTTTTTAGTCTCTGAGATCGAGTTGTCTTATCAGAGCTTTTGCTACACTGTCTAGTCTCTCAGCTATTTCAGCTGACGTCTGTATTTCAGTGTCTCTTTCCACAACTTCTGCAGTCACT
>NW_025804756.1:0-5012 GCF_014805685.1 Silurus meridionalis | reverse complement strand
TGCTCCAGTTATTGACAATTTATTGTCACAAGGTGTTTTGAACGAGACACATTCACCGTATAACACCGATTAATCCTGTCTTGAAGGCAGATAAAAATACTGGAGGTTAACACAAGATTAACGTGAGATTAATAAATTAGTTATTCCGTTAAGGAGAGAGAGAGAGAGAGAGAGAGAGAGAGAGAGAAGGGGAGAGAGAGAGAGAGAGAGAGAGAGAGAGAGAGAAGAGAGAGAGAGAGAGAGAGAGAAGGGGAGAGAGAGAGAGAGAGAAGAGAGAGAGAGAGAGAGAGAGAGAGAGAGAGAGAGAGAGAAGGGGAGAGAGAGAGAGAGAGAGAGAGAGAGAGAGAGAGAGAGAGAGAAAGGAGAGAGAGAGAGAGAGAGAGAGAGAGAGAAGAGCTATTTAGTTTCAATAAACATAAAATGCAACAAAAAATACTGTTAAAGTCTGATATAAATGATGGAGACTAGCAGGAATACTAAAGGTTTTTTTCTGCATTAAGTAAAACCAAATCGTACAATACAAATATTTACTAAAATCAGATGAAGGTTTTCTCCAAACAGTTCTAGATAACACACACCAGAGACAAACGATGTAAAGAGGGAAATCTACATATTTCAGATGATAACTGGGGAAAAACGTGTCACACACATTTAGTTTATTTAGTTTTATGGAGAAATAGGAATATAGAAAGAGCTGAAATAATAATCATGATTTAGAGAAGCTTAAGTATCTTTTAATATAAGTAATAAACATTATAATATATTTGAAGAACACGAGTAGAATCCTAAGTAGTAAAAAAAAAAAAGTTGGAAAGTTGGTGTGTTAGAACTAAAGTGATGAGTAAGTAAAACTACAATGAATTAAATCCAAGTTTCTACAGTTTCGGATTGCAAAAAGTGCAAAATCAAAAACGCTTAGAAGAAAAGTATCAAATCTCCAGGGGAACATTATGTAAAAAGAGCAAGGTCAGAAGATGTTTGCAAAAAGGTGTAAAAACAAGAGATATTTTAGAAGGAGGTAAAAGCAGCACTAATACTGTATGGAGGTAAATGAGGATTCAAAGAAAGAGAAGAATTGACCTGAATGTGTAAAGGAAATAGAAGGAGGATTCAAGACCTCAAAATATTGGAGAATGAAGATGGTTAAGGAGGAGATTTTAGAGAAACTCTGTACATTTCAAGGGTGTGGAGAATAAAAGCTGTTTTGTACAAAAGTCCACACATCCTTCACTCAGTAGAAATGCAGATACTGATGTTTAAAAAAGTGATTATTATGACCTGTTTTAGTGTCACACTCTTAACTGAACCTCACGTCATATTAATATTAGGGCTGTCAATCAAAATCTAAATGTACCTTAAATTAATACTTTTCACTTAGTGTCCTCCCTCTCAGTGTGACACACACAGTGTGACAGGTGCTGTCTCAGTGTGACTGACTTTCATTCCCTTCTCCAGCGTGTACCTCCACCTCTCCAGGATCTAACCTGCTCTCAGTGTGACAGGTACAATATCAGTGACAGGTACGCCTCAGTGTGACAGGTCCTGTCTGACAGTCAATCAACCTGTCCATCACCAGTGCGACAGGAAAGGGCTCCAGTGCGATCCTTGATGCAGTCAACCTCAGTCTGACCAGTGAGCGTACCTCAGTGCACAGGTACTGCCGTCACCTCAGTGCGACAGGTCCGCCTCAGTGCGACAGGTGCCTCTGACACGACAGACGCCTCATACAGTGCGACAGGTGCTCTCTGCACAGGTGCACGCTTTCTCTCAGTGCGACAGGTGCACACAATGCGACAGGTCGCCTCAGTGCGACAGGTTCTCGCCTTCTTGATCAAGCGCCTCAGTGTGACAGGTACGTCTGTGCGACAGGTGCGCCCTCAGCATGACAGGTGCTGCTCAGTGACAGGTCACCTCTCAGTGTGACAGCCTGGCGCCCCACTACAGGTACGCCAGTGCGACAGGTGCGCCCCAGTGCGACAGGTGCGCTCAGTGCGACACATCTCCTTTAGTGCGACAGGTACGCTCAGCACAGGTGCGCCTCCATTTCTCAGGCATCTCAGTGTGACAGGCACGCCCCAGTGACAGGTCATTAGTGCGACAGGTGCGCTCAGTGTGACAGGTGGCGCCATCTGGTGTGATACAGAGCGCTCAGTGCGACAGGTTGACGCCTCAGTGTGACAGGAAACTTCAGTGCGACAGTGATCTCAGTGATACAGGTACGCCCCAGTGCGACAATTTCTCAGTACAGGTGCGCCTCAGTGCGAAATTATTCTCAGTGATCACAAGCAGAACATCAGTGCGACAGGTGCTGCCTCAGTTAGACAGGTGCGCTCAGTGTGACATGCGCCTCAGTGTGACAGGTTCTCAGTGACAGGTGCTCAGTGTGACAGGTTAGTGCGACAGGTCGCTCCAGTGCGACAGGTGCGCCTCAGTGACAGGAGCCGTCTCAGTGACAGGTACGTCTCAGTGTGACAGGTACGTCTCAGTGCGACAGGTGCGTCTCAGTGCGACAGGTGCGTCTCAGTGCGACAGGTGCGTCTCAGTGCGACAGGTGCGTCTCAGTGTGACAGGTACGTCTCAGTGTGACAGGTACGTCTCAGTGTGACAGGTACGTCTCAGTGCGACAGGTACGTCTCAGTGTGACAGGTGCGTCTCAGTGAGGTGCGTCTCAGTGTGATAGGACCGTCTCAGTGTGACAGGTGCGTCTCAGTGCGACAGGTGCGTCTCAGTGTGACAGGTGCGTCTCAGTGTGACAGGTACGTCTCAGTGCGACAGGTACGCCTCCAGTGCGACAGGTGCGTCTCAGTGTGGTCTCAGTGCGACAGGTGCGTCTCAGTGCGACAGGTGCGTCTCAGTGACAGGTGCGTCTCAGTGTGACAGGTGCGTCTCAGTGTGATAGGAGCGCCTCAGTGTGACAGGTGCCTCAGTGCGTGACAGGTACCGTCTCAGTGCGACAGGTGCGTCTCATCTCAGTGTGATAGAGCGTCTCAGTGTGACAGGTGCTCTCAGTGTGATAGAGCGTCTCAGTGCGACAGGTGCGTCTCAGTGTGACAGGTGCGTCTCAGAGTGACAGGTGCGTCTCAGAGTGACAGGTGCGTCTCAGAGTGACAGTCAGAGGAGGAAGTGATGAAGTACAAATACTTTGTTTCTGTACTTCAGTAGATTTTTCTGGTATCAGTTTTTACTCCACTATTTATTTTTCAGACTTTTTACTTTTACTCATTACATTTTTACACAAATATCTACATATTTATAATATAAAATATTATAAAATATACATTTTCAAAAACGGCTCGTTACTTTAGTTTTAATTCATTGATTTGGTGAATTATTATTTTTATTTTCACTGTGCGCCGATTTCAGCTGAACAACTGATTTCCTGTTACTGCGCGTCTTTTTCACTCCGCTGCTGTATAAAGTCCTGACCCTCACTCACCACAGATCTCTGCTTGTGTTCTACATGTGGATCTTCAGCCTGGACATATGCATTAGGTAACAACATTTTTAATTCTTTTTGTATTAAAAACAAAATATGTATATATATGTATGCATATGTATATTTGGCTGTTAAAATTCTAATGATTGTAAACGGCACTAAATTTTATTAACACGCTATCAATTCAGCGCATTTCTGTTTTTACCATTTTTATAAAAGTATAAATACATAAAAAAATATCTAAATATAAAAGAGGTAAAATCAAAACCTCCAGCAGAACATACACTTATTCACGACGTCCCTTCTTTACTTAGATATAAAATAAATAAATAAATAAATAAATAAATAAATAAATTCCAGATAAAAATATTTTGAATCAGTAAACTTTTGTTTTATTTCTGCGCCAAGTCTCAAATCAAACACCAAATCCGCCATGTTTTACACAATTTACCCTCTAGGGGGCGTTTTGTGGGTTTTTCCCTCATAATGGCGACACGAACTTAAATTACTCTTTATTGATCGTACAGATAAAAACAATTCATCATTCAAATCTGTAAAATGTCTATAATTTTATATATATAAGCTTCCTGACTTGAAGAGGTGCAGTTTCTCCGGTGTCACCTCATTAACTGTCCGTGTGGAAACATAGCAAAGGTTCCGTTTGGTGTCCTGATGATTTACGTCATTAAAACCATCATTATTACTTTAAAACATTTACTAGAATATTTTGTCTTCATGCTCCATGTTGAATCCATATTTCCATGTCCATGTTGCTTAAAGTATTAAAAACAGGAAGTATTAATATATGGTACATTTACAACAGATAGAAATGTGTGATTTAGTTGTGATTAAATATTTAATTTGATTGATAACCTCTGTACAATTCTACATACAATCTACATATTACAGTATATCTTTATTACTCCTCATTACATCTGCACTATTTATATCTATATGTATATTTATTTATATACTTACTGTACATTCTGCCCAACATCTCACACTCATGTATATATATAAATTAGACTTATTCAGTTTGCACATTTCTTAAATGCCAATAATAAACCTTCCACTTCTGCACACTTCCTCTTCAATGCCACAGCTTTAGAGCATCTATCTGTAGATCTTAATGATGTTCACGCGTCTCTGCACTTCTACAGCCTTTATATTTATTCACATGCTGTAAATATGATAGATGTTTATCTGCACTATTTACACGACTGCTACTTTTTGCAATTCTGGTAGATGCCAAACTGCATTTTGTTGCTGTGAACCTGCACAATGCAATAATAATTATCTATCTATCTATCTATCTATCTATCTATCTATCTATCTATCTATCTATCTATCTATCTGTCTGTCTGTCTCAATAGACAATACAGTGATGTTGATGAAAGATAATGAAAATAAATGGGAAAAAAAACTTGTGAAATAATAAACAATATTTTTGCTACATATTTGAGTTATTTTAACAGCAGAATTTGACTTAACTTTGAAGTTCAAATGAAAATTGTAAGTCTTGTAACACATGAGCATGTGCAGTATTATTCAACCCCAGCTTCAGTACCTTGTGGAG
>NW_025804755.1:0-5014 GCF_014805685.1 Silurus meridionalis | reverse complement strand
AACATACACACAAAATTCTCTTACCTGTGAAAAACAGGATTATAAACAGATGCTCCATCAAACCTTTGTATTTTTAAGAAATTCACTAAAAAATAGAAAATGTAATTAAAATCCTCTGCAGTCCAACACATCACTTCAGGAGAATACAAAATAATGTAAATAATGAATATCTGTGTTAGTACAAGAAGCAATGAGGCTACAATTAATTCCTTATAAATTAAATCAAGTGCCTAAACTACACCACATGATACAGAACTCATTAAAATGGAAACAGTACTAAACAGTTTAGTTCACAAATAGAGTATTATATTTAGATTTAAAATTACATTTTTAATCATCTTTGATGTTTTCAAGTCGCTAAAGGTTTTCCTAATTCTCCTAATTGAGTACAAAAGATATATCCGAAATCTTTCTACTTCATTTGGCTTCTCCCATTAGGGTGCCACAGCGGATCATCCTTCTCCATACCCCTCTTCTCCCTGCAACCGCACCACTAAAACCACATGTCATGTTTATATATACAGTATTTATTATAGTATTGTAATATGTTTATAATTTTCTCTTACACTTGCAATATGTACTGCCTGGCACTGTCCTGTTCTTCACTGTACCTACTGGTCTGGTTTTGCGATTACTGTCTGCATCTGTGCACTAAATATACTCATTTTGTTCTATGTAGTTTTGGTTGTAGTTTTATATCATATTCTGGTCCACAAGGAACATTGCTTTATTTTACTGTGTAGTGACTCTCAAAGATAATACATTCATTAGTGATTATAAATAGTAAAGGAATTTCCTTTATTATAATTGTTGTGTTTTAATCTTCTAGTATTTTATTAAATAATAAGTTTAAAGAATTGAATCTCAAATGTAAAAGTTTTATATAAATACATGTCAATATATAAATAAAAATATTGAAACGTACCTGATGTTTTTATGTTACATTGTATTTATTAAGAAATGTTATTTAGTTTGCTCAAATTATTTATATGTTTATCTATTTCGATCATTTAAATACAGGAAACTATACATGTAGTGCTAGCCAAAAATGGAGGTCAACTGGCAACAATATCCTTCCTTCGTGTCATTATGGTACATTGACTACGACAAAACATTTTACTTATTACGTTTTAAAAGGAAAGAATGGCCTTATATAATAAAGCTGTGTGTGTGTGTGTGTGTGTGTGTGTGTGTGTTTAGTATGTGGTCAACAAAGGTTTGGTTTTGGCAGAATATGGGGAGGAAAAGAAGCACCCTCTGGTTCATTTCCCTGGCAGGTTCACCTTCTTAATGATATAAATAGGGGAGGAGGATTTATTATTGGAGAAAATGGTTAATGACTGCAGCTAATATGGTCAACTACGGTACTACATTTCGTACACCAAAGGAAGAAATTAAGGTATTCAAAAACACAATGCCTCCACAACATATTTAACATTAATAGTTATTTTTATGTCTTGCGACGTCAAATATACAATTTCACACCTGTGCACACCTCACATTTTAGCAACTATTTTTGTTATATGTTTTCAAGGGCCATTACAATAGAACTGTCACTTGGATATATATTTAGAGTAGTCAATGTGCTGCTTGTATAGCAGTACAAATATACTCTCCTCTGAAAATAACTTAACATCCAGTCATTATTGTCTAAATAACTTGCAACAAAAGTAAATACACCCTAATTGAATATTTCAAAACTGTGTTCAAAGTATTAATATTTTGTGTGAGCACCATTGTTATCCAGCACTGCTTTAATCCTCCAATGCATGGAATTCACCAGAGCTACACAGTTTTTTTCTGGGATCCTCTTCCACTCTTCCATAATGACATCACGGAGCTCCTGGTTGTTAGACACCTGGCGCTTCTCCACCTTCCACATATTTGAAGATGCCCCACCGGTGATCAATAGGGTTCAGGTCTGGAGAAATACTGGTCCACAACATCACCTTCACCATCAGCTTCCTCAGCAAAGCAGTTGTCATCTTTGAGGCGTGTTTTGAGTTGTTATTATGTTGGAACAGTGCCTGTTGGAATCAATGTTTCCCTCAATGAACCACAGCTCCCTAGCACCAGCAGCACTCATGCAGCCCCAGACCATGATGCTGCCACCACATTGCTTGACTGTAGGCAAGACACAATTTTCTTGGTACTCCTCACCCGGGCATTGCCACCCATGCCAGACACCTTATAAGCCAAACAATTTTCTAAGTCTCATCTGACCACAGGACATGGTTCCAGTAATTAATGCTCTTGGACAGCAAAATGTTTGCGAGCTTTCTTGTAAACGAGCTTCAGAAGAGGCTTCCTTCTAGGACGCAGCCATGCAAACCGACTTGTTGTGGCGTATGGTCCGAGCACTGTTAAGCGAACTTTCCACTTTTGCAACCTCTAAAGCAATGCTGGCAGCACTCATGCTTCTGTTTTTTGGAAGGCTGCTTCTGCACCTGATGCACAGGACAAGGACTCAACTTCTTTGATGGACCCTTGTGAGGGCTGTTCCAGTGGAACCTGTCTTGAAAACCTCTGTATGCCTCTGGCCACTGCACTGTAACTCAGTTTCAGGATGTTACTGATCTTCTTATAGCCTCTGCATCTTTGTGGAGAGCAACACTAATTCTCAAATCCTCAGAGAGTCTTTGCCATTAGGTTCCATGTTGAATTTCCAGTGGTCAGTATGAGAGAATTGTACTCAAGCCATCATCTTTTAACTTCTTCTTATACAAGATACTAATTTGTATGGTGATGTCAAGCAGACAAAAACATAAACATGATGTTTGGACATGTGGCTTTGCATGGTTACACAATGTAAAGCTGTTATCACTAAGGGTGTACCCACTTTTGTTGCCAGCTATTTAGACAATTATGAATGTATGTTGAGTAATTTTCTGAGGAAAGTAAATTTATAATGCTTTACAAGCTGCACATTGACTACTCTAAAATATATCCAAGTTTAATTTCCATAGTATTGTCCTTTGAGAAGATATAGTAAAATGGTTGCTGAAATGTTAGTGGTGTACTCTTTTTTGTAAGATACTGTATGTAAATTAGAATAAATGTTTTTCTGCAAATTTGTTAACTGGCTTTCCATAGAATTACAATGAAAGGTTTTCAGCAATAAGTCTTCATTCATTCATTATTCATTATTCATTATTCATGTCATGAATACTAAGGGCAGGCCCTTGTGGGTTGGTGAGTTTAAAGTTGGAGATACCAGAAGGCTATAAAAACTAAAAGGCCATGTTAGAAAATCTGAGATTTTATTTGTAAAAATTTGGGCACCCATATTTTGTTGTTTGTTGTTAAAAAATAAATACTTTTTATTGCAAATGTTAATGCAGATACTTTATATTTTATTAACTTAAAATGCTAAATAATTATATTGTAATTGGCATATAATGTTAGAAAGTCAAGAACATAATTAATTATTTAGTTAGTTGACACATGAGGACTAATCTAGCAGACCAACAACTGTGATTAGGTTAATTAGGTCTGAATGAAAACATTTATAGAGCATAATACAATCTATCTGCATTTATGGCATTTGGCACCTTTATCCAGGGAGAGTTACTTCCTATGGTAATTGCTCAGTGGCCCAGAAGTGGCAGCTTGGTGGTGTTGGGATTCAGGTAATTCTATTAAAAGATCTAAAAGATATTGCACAATCCAGCAAGATTGTCATGTCTATAAGCTTGCCAAAAAGGGCAAAGCAAAGCCCCCATATGGGGCTTTAAACTGGCATGAACGAATAACTGTCACAGAAGTGATATCATTCTACCGTCACGTTTACTTACATGGTCTGCATCAGACGAACGCTGTACTTGTGACCACATCACAAATGTGAACAGCTGGTGTATGTAAAGGGCAATTGAATATTTTGAGCTGTGGACTTATAAAGTAAAGACTCCTAATTTGATTAAAAGTGTAAGCTGCAATATCTGACAAAGGGGATGTTAATAAGCACATCAGACAGGTGGCCAAATGTTGCACATACAATTACTTTACAGAGCCTGTCAAAAGTTAGTAGACACCTAGTTTTTTATGATTTTTGAGAGACACACTAGTGTTCCTATTCTTTATATGCAACAGAGTAGGTAATTTATTGGTATGAAATATACTTTGGCCAAATAAATATATAAATGTATAGATGTGGAATTTTAATACAGAAAAATCCACCCCTTTACATGAATACCCACTTTATACATTCTTGGCATCCGGGCAGTTTTTTTCTCCAAACATTCAGCTAAAATACTTTGCCATGCCTTTTGTAAAACTTTCCAAAGGTGTTCATAACTAGTATATTTCTTTTTGCCCTTGTGATTCATCACAGAGCAGTTCAATAGGATTTAGGTCTGGTTACTGGGCAGGCCACTCCAAGGTTCCCTGGTGGTCTGTTGGTTAGGATGCGGCTCTCACCGCTGAGGCCCGGATTCGATCCTCGGTCAGGGAACCAACCCTAGCCATTAGGGTTGCTCAAGCCTTAGTGCCGGTCCCAAGCCCGGATAAATGGAGAGGGTTGCGTTAGGAAGGGCATCCAGCGTAAAACATGTGCCAAATCAAACATGCGATGGTCCGCTGGCGACCCCTAACGGGAGAAGCCAAAAGAAAGTTTTACTGGGCAGGCCACCCATGTTAGATAATACTCCAGATCACTGGTTGCTCTCAAAAAATGCAAACAGTTGTAAGCATTTGCATTTAAACCTGGCTTTCTCCACTTTATTGATGAACACACATGAAGGTTGTTTTTGAGATTTTGATTGGATATGTTGGTTTGTGTATTATAAGTGGTAATCAAAAGCTTGTATTTTCTGTGCAGGTATATGCTGGGCATAATAATTTAGACCAACTGGGAAGTTTTATCGCCTTAATATTTCATCCGCTTATGTGCATGCAAACTACACTACAGATTATGACAACGATATTGCCCTAATTAAACTCACATCACCCATCACATTCAATATGAAAATCAGACCAGTTTGTCTACCACCAAAACATGTTGATCTGAGCAATCGTG
>NW_025804754.1:0-5020 GCF_014805685.1 Silurus meridionalis | reverse complement strand
TTCCATCCAGAACTCTGTCTATGATCTTCCTGCAGGACTTAAGCTGATCACCCGTATCTTTCATGTGCGTGGGGCTATTACCCTTGCCCAATCGTTTGGAGTTCCTGCCAGCTCGCTGGTTGCTCCGAGAACTCACAGTTTTCTCTTCACGGACTTGTATGCCATCATTGAATGCTCTCTGTGATGAAGAGACATTAGACATGATTGAAATTCAAAATCTTTATTTATTTAATAGTGTTTATTGTGTCTTGCTGTAGTAAAAGTGTTCAGACTCTCTGTTTCTCTTGTCTTCTTCTTTTTTCTATTTCTCCTTTTCTTTTGAATGTTTTCTTGTCTCAGCTGAGCAACAATTTCCTCCCATCGCTCTCGGACTCTCATATAATGATCTGTTTTATTCTCTGAAGTCTTCTTTTCTTCCTCACAGAGATTCTGGGTATCCTGGAGCCCCTGTTGGTCTGAAGCTGTAAGTTGTTCCTCTCCTCTATGTCAAGTTTAGTTTTCTCTTTCGTCCTCTTGTTTTCTTTAAATCCAACGTGGGCTCAAACTGAGCAACACCTTCCTCCAGTCGCTCTTTCTCTCTGATCAAATGATCTCTCTCCTGCTCTGCACTATTTTTTACTTTCTCACAGTGATTCTGAGTATCCTGGAGCTCCATGGTGGTCTGTTCTAAAGTGACCTCAAGCTGAGCAACATGTTCCTCCAGTTTCTTTTGTTCTCTCGTCCAGCTCTCTCTCACAGTCTACAGTTTTCTCCAGTTCCTCATGGATTTCCAGGGAAGACTGGAGCTCCATGGTGGTCTGATCCAAAATAAACTCAAGCTGAGCAACACGTTCCTCCAGTTGTTTTTGTTCTCTCGCCCAGCTCTGGCTTCTCTCAGTTATATCCTGTTCCTGCTTCTTTCGCTCAGAAGCCAAAGTAGCCTCCAGCTTTTGCACCGTCTGTAGCAGAATGGCTTTCTCTTCTTTCTCTTCTGTTATCTTCTCTATTATTAGAAGAGAAAATGCATCCAAGTCTTTCACTACTTTCTCCATGTGTTCCAGCTTCTCCTTCATTTCAGCAATCTGCTTAGTTTTCTTTGTTCTTCTGCTTTGAAAAAACTCTCAACCTTCTGAAGAGCTCCATGTTTATGCCTCTTTACTCACAAGCAAAAACCTCGGAAATGAGAGAAACAGAGACGCGTTCCCAATTATAGAGGTTGCCTTACTGTGACGTCACAGAGAGATGCCCCGCCCTCCGTCTGTGACGTAACCCGGTCGCTCTTAACCTGACACTATGCGCATGCGCACATTACAGAGGTAAAGAGCGGATAAAATATCATGTCTTCACAGCTTTTCTGTTGTTCCTGAGAGAAGAGCGATATTACAGTCATAAATAAGATAAAAACGGCTGTAAACTGTGTATAAAGCGAGTGAATCCGAGTTGAGAACCGGAAGTTGACCGGAGTGACTCTATGAATGTTGCAGAATCATAAATGACCAGTAGGTGGCAGTGTGATGTGTATTAGAGCTCACTGTCACAGCAGGTAATTAGAAGTAGAGCTCTAATGACGTCATTAATAGCGAGGACAAGACACACAGCAGTTTGGGATTCTTTTATTGACTTTATTGATTAATTGATTTGGAGTATGATTGTGTTTCTGATCAAAGTAAGTTCATGTGTATGGAGTAAAAACAACCTGTACATTTCTCACTTCCAGACAGTATTATGAGATGTTCATCTGCTGGAAGTTCATGTTTAATGCTGCATGTTTTATAGGATTTATGAGCTGGAATAAATGTCCAAAACCTCAATTTAACACTGAGTGATTTTGTAGTTTGGTAGATATTAGATCTTTTGATGTATTATTCTTTTTTAAATATCTGTGTTTTAAATACACATTTATAAATATCAAGGCTTTTACTGGGTAATAAATTAAAACATAAAGTCATAATTTACTGAAATGAAATTGAGAAACATCAAAATACAACAAAAAATAAATAAAAATGACTATCAATATGTTTAAAACTAGAATAAATCTGTTTCGGACAGTTAAATACAGTGCAGTATTACAGCCTTATTTTAAATTAATTTTATAAACACAGTTTGTCATTATAATATTAATAATAATAATAATAATAATAATAATAATAATAATAATACTTTATTGCAATAGGGTGCTTTAGTACCTAAAGGTCTACATTTAAACATACTTTTATATTCTAAAATTATACATTTTTATGATTATTATTATATGAAGATTTCCACATTTATATGATTTATCCTACAGATTAATCACTATAAAGAAAATAGAAACATACACAAGAATGTTATTAACAACTTGTACACTGTACTGCACGATCCATGTGGAATATAATGTGCATATAATAATGAATATTGTGAATGTAAACAAACATTCAGCAGTAGTTGAAAAAAATCAGGTCAGTCTCTGAGCATAAGCACTGAATCACTTGGAATTTACTCGCTCAATAATAAAAACTCTTTGCTATAGTTGTGAGGTGACTGATACACAAAGCCATGGAGCAGTTGGACACTGGGGAGACAATCAGATGAATGAAAGTAGAAAATGTGATAAAACCCTAAAGTTTATTGTGAGATTTGAGTCGTGATCGTTCAGATGCACAGTGTAGCAGCAATGACACAAACTTCACTTCACAACAAGAGCAAAAATACATGAATGAAAAATGAATGAAGTTAAAATTCAACAAATGGAAAAAAATCCAATGTTATTTAAACTTTGGAGAAAAAATCTTATATTCTGTTAATCAATTCTCTCATACTGACCACTGGATGTTCTACGGCACCTCATGGTAAAGACTCTCTGATGACAGGAGACTCCACCATGATGCCGAGGCGATAAGAAGATCAGTAACATCCTGACACTGAGTTACAGTACAGTGGTCAGGGTCTCGTAACTCAGACCCCATGTCCGAATAGACATAACAATTGTGGCTCAATACTCAAATTAGTTTTAGCTGTTCACTAATCATTTACCAATAAGTTACAAAACTTAAATAATACATAAACAAACCAAATGAAGACATCTTCCAGTCACGAATGAGAAGGAGAAAATCAGCTTTATTGCAGTCACTTCAGACCCGTCCCATGGAGCTCTCGGAGAATCATCCTGACAGCAATGACACCGTCAGCTTTCACATGCGAGTGAATTTGATATAAACAATCCTTATTTTTTATATCTCACACCTAGTAAAATGTACATATTGTGTCTAATGTCTCCTCCCTCACAATTTACGTACATCATTGATTTTACGGGGCTTTGCATATCCCACCTTTTGCTTACGTGTTTTCTGGTGTGTTTCTACCTATTCTTAGTAAAATTCCACCCATATCCAGGAGGCCTCGTTCACCTCCATACAATTCTAATTTACATGTACAAAAAATATCTCTTGATGGAGACCTTGTCTTAAAAAACATCCCCTGATCGTGCACTTTTCTAAAAATCTCGTCTGGGTTTTTTTTCCTATGTCTGTAAATCATCCTTTGTTTTGTTTTGTGTAGACTTTTTATATGTTTTTTACTAGTTTTACAAACCAGGGCTTTTTTTTAGTTTTAACACACCAGCACTTTTCTCCAAATGCTTTTCCTAATTTTCATAGCTCTCGTCTTTTACTTAGTTTTACTTAAAATCTTCTTAAAATATATTTCTTATGCCATAATACTTCTTTATATAACATTTCCTGTCTTACTCTCATCCTGCCTGCATCTTAAGCTCATGCTCTCTCATGCTCACTTCCTGTGTGTTTTGGACAGTGTACCTCTTATACAAATTCTTGCAACTATTCTCCTACGTTCTTTATTATCTGACGATGTGTTGTGCCTATTAACCTATTACTCTTCTCATTTTATATTTTTATATATTTTATATGATTTTTTCACCCACGTTTCTACTTGTGTTTTGAAAATATGTGCATATGCTGTTTGAGTATAGTTAAGGCAAGTTGCCTGCATGCTGTTTGCTTATTTTACTATTTTTATTTTACATTATATTTTCCTATCTTTTCCTTCCGGCCGACACACTTTGCCTGGTGTACGTGGTCACCACTTTTTACCGTCAATGGCATATATCTGTTTTCTGGAGTGACTATTGTTCCTCATATGCGTCTCTATTTTCCACCTCGAATATCTCTTCCAGTTCATACTCATGACACCTCTACATTTTTCCCCTTATTTTCCTAAAACTGCACAAACCTGAGAAATGAGAAACAAAGACACATTCTGACTTATAGACATCTCTACTGTGATGTCACACAAACACGCCCCAAACTCCTCCTGTGACGTCACCCCCCCCCCTCTCTTTCTCAGATTACATATTATTACTCAGAAATAGAGCATTTCTCACACAGATAATGTGGTGATACAAATAAATATGATGTTCTTTATGTGTAAGTTTGTCTCTGATGAAAAAGCCGGTGGCGACTACAGCAAGAACAAACTCCCCGAGACGGCATAAGGAAGAAACCTTTAGAGGAACCAGAGGGAACCCGTCCTCATCTGGGTTTCACTGAATGTCCATTTATTACAGCTAAATGATGTTGAGGTGAAGTGATGATCAGATACAAACTGTAGTCCTGAGTCAGTGTAGCAGACTGTTAACATAAACTACAGTCCAAATCCCAACCCTCAAAGCTCCTGTTCTTACTCTGTTTTGTTTCTGCATGGACTATTTCAGCCTGGGGTCGTAAGTTTTGGACACTTTGTTTTGGTGTTTTTCCTACGAGGACATTGTATTTTACCTGATAGTAGTAGTGCACATGTTTGATCTAAAATAATGAAAGTGATGAGACGGAACTCTTTGTACAAATAATCAGACACACACACACACACACACACACAACACACACACACACACACACACACACACACACACACACACACACACACAGTGTATATGAATATATAGGTGCTCCTAATAAAGTGTTTGTAATACATGAACACAATTAGTATCATTGTACACACAGTAACATGGTCATTTTTTAAACATATGCACAGAGTCATTAAAGAC
>NW_025804753.1:0-5021 GCF_014805685.1 Silurus meridionalis | reverse complement strand
CAATCAGAGGGCAATGCAATGGACCACCAATTCTGCACAGCCTGTTGTGTGTTTTGTATCACTTTGTTCTCGAGCAAAAGTCTTTTGTAAAGCGTGTTTCGTGCTTGCCGCTGACGTTATGGCCGGCTGCGACAGCATCTCCTCCACAAGCTGGCGTCTCATCTCCCGTTCTCGCTACTGGTAGCAACAACCCGCCTTCAATGCCACACAGCTGTCGCCGCACCTAGTTAAAAATCTATATTTTCATTTTATCTGAAAATGTCATCTTTTTTTGTCAAAACATTTTTTTATTCACTTATTGCACTTTTTTTCCAGCTTTTACATGATCAAATGATTTATATTTTCACAATTAGGCATATTTTTATGGTAAAGGTTAATGTGTTTTTATGAAATTATGATAATGAATATGAAATGTTACACTCACTTTCCACTTTATTCTTTACACCTTACTAGTACCGCGTTGGACCCCTTTGCCTTCAGAACTGCCTTAATTCTTCCTGGCATAGATTCAACAAGGTACTGGAAACATTCCTCAGAGATTTTGGTCCATATTGACATGATAGCATCACGCAGTTGCTAAGCAATTCTCATTCACTTTCAACAGTTTTGTTTTTGAATATGAAAATTTATATTTTTGAAATAACTACTTTTCAAGAAAAACTTCTAGCTTGAAATAAAATGTTTTGTAATATAATATCTCATCATAAACATGTAAAAATTATCATGGGCAAGTGCGTGTTGTTTGTGAAAATTAGATTGGTTCAATAAACCGCTTTCTCTTTGTCCTAGAAATCTGAGACTTGGAATCGCAATTTCAGCGTCTATGAAACTCGTTCTTTACAACACGTCCAAGGCTTTGCCAAATATGTGCTGTTGTTTTGTTTTTTGAATAATTATGACTTTCTAGGCAATTTTTTTTGTGATACAGGCTCATTGGTAACCACACAATATAGTGATCATTGGGCATGGCGTCAATTGCGCTTCATATATGGAGGACATAATGTCGAAAAAACTTGTCCAGAATGCATGTAATTTTGGGCATCGAAAAAACATATGACTTAAATGACAGGGGGAAACATGACATCTGTCCCATCCGTCCTCAACCCTAGGATTGAGTTTTGCCTTTTTTCAATTTGGAAAGATGAATTCTGTACAAAATCTTGGAGCTATCGAAAAAAATGAGTTATAGGCAGCCCAAACTCCACCGACAGGCTGGTCAAACTTTTAAAGATGCCATATTTGTACAAATTGTAAAGTTGCTCGATGCCTTTTTTGTGCCATAGTGAGAAAGCTGAATCTAAAAATGACGGGGGAAATAAATTATTTTTATTCACGTGACCCAGTGCTAATAGAGCCCTAAATTTAAAGTGATGCCTAAAATCAAACCAAATCATAAGCCTGATCAGTACGACTGGATTGTCAGTATATCGCGATGGTATCGGAAGGGGTGAGCAAAGCAGAGCAGATAAGTGGATGATCTACAAGACAGTAGCTCTAGATTGCACCAAGTGGATTCTGTTGAATTGGTCCAGAAGTTTAGTTTTTGGATATGTGCAGCCCAGTAGTATATCTGAAAATTGGGCAAAGCAAGCCCACCACGGAACAGTTGAATTTGGCAGATTGGAGAAATGGCAGATTCAGATGCTGAAGTTGTAGAGCGGATAACACTCATTCTTATGAAAATGTAGTTTTGTATCACGAGAAAGAGGCAACATAATCCAAGATCTGTCACACATAGCAACAAATCATCAGCATATAAGGATACCTTATATTCCGCCACCCTTGCCAGTTATACCTTTAAAGGCTAGGCTTTCAGTTTAATCAGCGGTCCCAATTTATCGATACATTCTCTGAAAAACTCAACAGGAAAACCATCTGGGCTTGGGGCTTTATAAGACTGCATCGCCCATATTGAAGCTCTGACTTCGTCAAGAGATAGTGGAGAGTCCAAGTCCCTTACAGAGACCGTATCAATAACAGGAAAATCGACAATTTAAAGGAAAGCACACGGTCTCTTGTTATCAGTAAGGTTGCTATTTTAGTTGATGAGCTAACAATCTGCTTGGTTTGTCACGGTGTTCATAATACGATCCCGAGTTTGTAGTAGCATGCGTTCAATTTCTTTAGTGGAGAGGAGATTGAATTCTGCTTGCAACTCAACATGTTCTTTGTATAGCTCTGGAGAAGGGTTGGACGCGTAGCTCTGATCGAGTTGGCTGATAGCTGATGAAATTTCACTGAGTTTTCACTGAGCTCTGTGTGCTTCCGATATATAAAAGCAGAGTACGAAACAATTTGCGCCCTGAAATAGGCTTTCAGAGTCTCCCATAATAATGAGCATGGAGTAGAGTCAAGACGATTAACCAACAAGAATTCATCAATGGCTTTAGAAATAGACGAACAGAAATCCTTGTCTGCTAAACCACCAAGGAGATTGTGTTAAGAATTGGATATCCAACGCTAGAGGAGCATGATCAGAGATCAAAATGCCCAAATAATCTGTAAATACAACGGAGTGATTAAGATGGCTATCAATTAAAAAAAATAAATGATCAAAACATCACGTCCGACAGCGACAAAAAAATATGTTCATACAGTTTGGATAGTTTTTATATGCTTGCTGGCTTCGGCAGGTGAAAGAAAATCTTTCCCCACACCATTGTGTGTAATACGAGCGCTGGACAAAACAACCCGCCTTCAATGCCACACACAGCTGTCGCCGCACCTAGTTAAAAATCTATATTTTCATTTTATCTGAAAATGTCATCTTTTTTTGTCAAAACATTTTTTTATTCACTTATTGCACTTTTTTTCCAGCTTTTACATGATCAAATGATTTATATTTTCACAATTAGGCATATTTTTATGGTAAAGGTTAATGTGTTTTTATGAAATTATGATAATGAATATGAAATGTTACACTCACTTTCCACTTTATTCTTTACACCTTACTAGTACCGCGTTGGACCCCCTTTTGCCTTCAGAACTGCCTTAATTCTTCCTGGCATAGATTCAACAAGGTACTGGAAACATTCCTCAGAGATTTTGGTCCATATTGACATGATAGCATCACGCAGTTGCTAAGCAATTCTCATTCACTTTCAACAGTTTTGTTTTTGAATATGAAAATTTATATTTTGAAATAACTACTTTTCAAGAAAAACTTCTAGCTTGGAAATAAAATGTTTTGTAATATAATATCTCATCATAAACATGTAAAATTATCATGGGCAAGTGCGTGTTGTTTGTGAAAATTAGATTGGTTCAATAAACCGCTTTCTCTTTGTCCTAGAAATCTGAGACTTGCGAATCGCAATTTCAGCGTCTATGAAACTCGTTCTTTACAACACGTCCAAGGCTTTGCCAAATATGTGCTGTTGTTTTGTTTTTTGAATAATTATGACTTTCTAGGCAATTTTTTTTGTGATACAGGCTCATTGGTAACCACACAATATAGTGATCATTGGGCATGGCGTCAATTGCGCTTCATATATGGAGGACATAATGTCGAAAAAACTTGTCCAGAATGCATGTAATTTTGGGCATCGAAAAAATGACAGGGGGAAACATGACATCTGTCCCATCCGTCCTCAACCCTAGGATTGAGTTTTGCCTTTTTTCAATTTGGAAAGATGAATTCTGTACAAAATCTTGGAGCTATCGAAAAATGAGTTATAGGCAGCCCAAACTCCACCGACAGGCTGGTCAAACTTTTAAAGATGCCATATTTGTACAAATTGTAAAGTTGCTCGATGCCTTTTTTGTGCCATAGTGAGAAAGCTGAATCTAAAAATGACGGAAATAAATTATTTTTATTCACGTGACCCAGTGCTAATAGAGCCCTAAATTTAAAGTGATGCCTAAAATCAAACCAAATCATAAGCCTGATCAGTACGACTGGATTGTCAGTATATCGCGATGGTATCGGAAGGGGTGAGCAAAGCAGAGCAGATAAGTGGATGATCTACAAGACAGTAGCTCTAGATTGCACCAAGTGGATTCTGTTGAATTGGTCCAGAAGTTTAGTTTTTGGATATGTGCAGCCCAGTAGTATATCTGAAAATTGGGCAAAGCAAGCCCACCACGGAACAGTTGAATTTGGCAGATTGGAGAAATGCAGATTCAGATGCTGAAGTTGTAAGCGGATAACACTCATTCTTATGAAAATGTAGTTTTGTATCACGAGAAAGAGGCAACATAATCCAAGATCTGTCACATAGCAACAAATCATCAGCATATAAGGATACCTTATATTCCGCCACCCTTGCCAGTTATACCTTTAAAGGCTAGGCTTTCAGTTTAATCAGCGGTCCCAATTTATCGATACATTCTCTGAAAAACTCAACAGGAAAACCATCTGGGCTTGGGGCTTTATAAGACTGCATCGCCCATATTGAAGCTCTGACTTCGTCAAGAGATAGTGGAGAGTCCAAGTCCCTTACAGAGACCGTATCAATAACAGGAAAATCGACAATTTAAAGGAAAGCACACGGTCTCTTGTTATCAGTAAGGTTGCTATTTTAGTTGATGAGCTAACAATCTGCTTGGTTTGTCACGGTGTTCATAATACGATCCCGAGTTTGTAGTAGCATGCGTTCAATTTCTTTAGTGGAGAGGAGATTGAATTCTGCTTGCAACTCAACATGTTCTTTGTATAGCTCTGGAGAAGGGTTGGACGTAGCTCTGATCGAGTTGGCTGATAGCTGATGAAATTTCACTGAGTTTTCACTGAGCTCTGTGTGCTTCCGATATATAAAAGCAGAGTGAAAACAATTTGCGCCCTGAAATAGGCTTTCAGAGTCTCCCATAATAATGAGCATGGAGTAGAGTCAAGACGATTAACCAACAAGAATTCATCAATGGCTTTAGAAATAGACGAACAGAAATCCTTGTCTGCTAAACCACCAAGGAGATTGTGTTAAGAATTGGATATCCAACGCTAGAGGAGCATGATCAGAGATCAAAATGCCCAAATAATCTGTAAATACAACGGAGTGATTAAGATGGCTATCAATTAAAAA
>NW_025804752.1:0-5028 GCF_014805685.1 Silurus meridionalis | reverse complement strand
GTGAATTGTAGTAAGCAGGATTCGAGCCTGTGGGGAGACCCCAATGGATTTCAAGTCAGTCGGCTCAACCACTCGGCCATGACTACAAGACAAGTCACTGTGATCCCCTATTTAAACTGGAAGCCCTATTAACACAACAACCTGTAAACTTACTGGATCGTAATTCATAGGAAATGTAAACAGAAAGTGAGTCGTAGTCAGCAGGATTCGAACCTGCGCGGGGAGACCCCAATGGATTTCTAGTCCAGCGCCTTAATCACTCGGCCACAATTACTACACAGTTCTCTATCATGCCCTACTTAAACTGGAAGACCTATTAACACAAGAAACATTCTGTAAAATTACTGGATCGGGTAATTCATAGGAAATGTAAACAGAAAGTGAATCGTAGTCAGCAGGATTCGAACCTGCGCGGGGAGACCCCAATGGATTTCTAGGCCATCGCCTTAACCACTCGGCCACGACTACAACACAAGTCACTGTGATCCCTTACTTAAACTGGAAGCCCTATTAACAAAACAACCTGTAAAATTACTGGATCGGGTAATTCAGAGGAAATGTAAACAGAAAGTAAATCGTAGTCAGCAGGATTCGAACCTGCACGGGGAGACCCCAATGAATTTCTAGTCCATTGCCTTAATCACTTGGCCACAATTACTACACAATTCTCTATTATCCCCTACTTAAACTGGAAGTCCTATTAACACAAGAACATGCAAAAGAACCATATCTGTATAATTAACCCAAAATGTGAACAGAAAATAAATCGTAGTTGGCAGGATTCGAATTTGCGCGGGGAGACCCCAATGAATTTCTAGTCCATCACCTTAACCACTTTCCAAAGTGACCTCAAGCTGAGCAACATGTTCCTCCAGTTGTTTTGTTTTCTCGCCCAGCTCTCTCTCTCACATTCTACAGTTTGCTCCAGCAACTCATTGATTTTCAGGGAGGACTGGAGCTCCATGGTGGTCTGTTCCAAAGTGACCTCAAGTTGAACAACATGTTTCTCCACTTTCTTTTGTTCAATTGTCCAGCTCTCTCTCACAGTCTACAGTTTGCTCCAGTTCCTCATGGATTTTCAGGAAGACTGGAGCTTCATGGTGGTCTGCTAAAATAAACTCAAGCTGAGCAACACGTTCCTCCAGTTGTTTTTGTTCTCTCGCCCAGCTCTGGCTTCTCTCAGTTATGTCCTGTTCCTGCTGCTACCAGAAGCCAAAGTAGCCTCCAGCTTTTGCACCGTCTGTAGCAGAATGGCTTTCTCTTCTTTCTCTTCTGTTATCTTCTCTATCATTAGAAGAGAAAATGCATCCAAGTCTTTCACTACTTTCTCCATGTGTTCCAGCTTCTCCTTCATTTCAGCAATCTGCTTAGTTTTCTTCGATCTTCTGCTTTGAAAAAACTCTCTCAACCTTCTGAAGAGCTCCATGTTTATGCCTCTTTACTCACAAGCAAAAACTTTGGAAATGAGAGAAACAGAGACTCGTTCCCAATTATAGACGTTGCCTTACTGTGACGTCACAGGGAGATGCCTTTAACCTGACACTATGCGCATGCGCACATTACAGAGGTAAAGAGCGGATAAAATATCATTTCTTTACAGCTTTTTTGTTGTTCCTGAGAGAAGAGTGATATTACAGTCATAAATAAGATAAAAACGGCTGTAAACTGTGTATAAAGCGAGTGAATCCGAGTTGAGAACCGGAAGTTGACCGGAGTGACTCTATGAATGTTGCAGAATCATAAATGACCAGTAGGTGGCAGTGTGATGTGTATTAGAGCTCACTGTCACAGCAGGTCATTAGAAGTAGTGGAGCTCTAATGACGTCATTAATAGCGAGGACAAGACACACAGCAGTTTGGGATTCTTTTATTGACTTTATTGATTAATTGATTTGGAGTATGATTGTGTTTCTAATCAAAGTAAGTTCATGTGTATGGAGAAAAAACAACCTGTACATTTCTCACTTCCAGACAGTATTATGAGATGTTCATCTGCTGGAAGTTCATGTTTAATGCTGCATGTTTTATAGGATTTATGAGCTGGAATAAATGTTTTACTTTTAAATGTTTTCTTTTAACCAACTGGTGCATTTTTATCTTTATGCTTCAGATGAGTTTAATAAAAAACAAATTTTTACTACTTATTAAAAAATTAAACGTCATTCTGAGTGAAACCAATTGTTTATTAAATGCATTATTCACTAAATAAACATTAATGAAAACTGAATGATTTGTTTTTATTGAATGTAAAAATATTAATTTGAGGATAATTGAACTTAATGAATGGAATAGTTTTGGATTAAATGAAGACTTTACTAAACTAAACAGCACTGAATTCTCCTTTAAATGAACTTAAGTTTACTAAACTAAATACTGTTACTTATATGAAAATAAACCCGGTTTCTTGAACCCTGTTCGGTTTCAGCCCCACTTTTGGGCCTCACAGCTGAAAATGACCTTCCTGACTTTCAATGGTAAAAGTTCCTGACAACAGTGTGCTACATACACAATTTACATCTCTTTTAAAAGAACACACTTTGGGCTTTACATCATCCAAAGATGCTGAAGTTCCTTAGAAAAAAATGTGTACGTCATAAAACATTATTTTTTTTATATATAAATACATGAATTCGGTCCTGAAGCAATCCAGAATAGTGACGGGTTAAAAGTCACATGTGTAATGAGTTTATATTTCAGCTTTGAAGAAAATACAATAAAAAGGAGATTCCTATAAACATTATTCTGAGACTGTGTGTAGTCCTTTTCTCCCTCCGTCTGTTTGAGGAAAAGCAGCCTGATAACCAAATGTACTGGGAATAATAACATTCACACAATAAGCATAAGACTGGTATTTAAACATTAGAAAAACAGTAGAAGAAGAAAGTAATGAAAATAAAAGTAGCACAATGCTTCCTTCAGTGCCTCTGTGAATGATGGAGCACATCTGGACCTTCCTTTTATCCTTCCATTCTACAAACAGCATCCTCTTCTCTCAGCCAGTGATGAGGCCTCGAGGAGCTTTTTTCAGAAGCTTGTTGGTGATGGTTTGAGGGTTTGTGGACTGAATTTTCCCACATGCCCAGATGTTCAGAGATCTCTAAACAGTGCTGGACTTGAAGTCGAACACAGTTTGTAGCCCGTTCCCAACATCTTCTCATCAACAAGTGCCATGACAGATGGTCTACAGACGGGCTGGGTTGTAAAATCCTGATTCCACCTCTCTTCAGGTGTGTTGGGGGATACAACCAGTGAAGACTGGGATTTTCTGTCTCTCACTCTTACTGGTAGAGCTGAAACAGGTGCTGAGTTTGGAGACTGCTTGAACCTCTTTTCTGGTTGATGGCTGGTGTCTGGAACCCACTTCTCCTCAGAAGATTCAACTAAATGACTGTTGGAAGACAAAGAAAGAAAAAAATATCATTGTATATCAAGTAGATACTTTTGTAGTAGTATGAAATCAGGAAGGGGGCAAACACTTTTTCACACCACTGTGTATATTTATTTGCATGTTTGTCACACTTTAATGTTTCAGATCTTCAAACTAATTACAATATTAGTAAAAGATAACACAAGTGAACACGACATGCAGATTTTAAATGAAGGTTTTTATTATTGAGGGGAAACAAAATCCAAAACTACATGGTCCTGTGTGAAAAAGTCTTTGCCCCCCTGTTAAAACTGTATTTTATCACATCTGAGTTCAATTTCTCTCACCACACACAGGCCTGATTACTGCCACACCTGTTCACAATCAAGAAATCTCTTAAATAGGACCTGCCTGACAAAGTGAAGTCGACCAAAAGATCCTCAAAAGCTAGACATCACGCTGAGATCCAAAGACATTCAGGAACAAATGAGAAAGAAAGTAATTGAGATCTATCAGTCTGGAAAAGGTTATAAAGCCATTTCTAAAGCTTTGGGGCTCCAGTGAACCACAGTGAGAGAAATTATTCACATATGGCAAAACATGGAACAGTGGAGAACCTTCCAGGAGTGGCCGGCTGACCAAAAATTACCCCAAGAGCACAGAGACCACTCATCCAAGAGATCACAAAAGACCCCACAACAACATCCAAAGAACTGCAGGGCTCACTTGCCTCAGTTAAGGTCAGTGTTCATGACTCCACCATGAGAAAGAGACCTGGCAAAAATTGTCTACTGCCTGAATGCAGTTGTTGCTGCTAACCCCATCCAGTTATAAGGTTTAGGGGCAAACACTTTTTCACACAAGGCCATGTAGTTTTGGATTTAGTTTTTCCTTAATAATAAAAACCTCCATTTAAAAACTGCATGTTCACTTGTGATATTGTTACTAATATTTAAATGAGGTTGATGATCTGAAACATTATCGTGTGACAAACATACAAAAAAATACGAAATCAGGAAATTGCAGTTGCTCAGCTGGAGGTCACTTTGGAACAAAACCAGCATGGAGCTTCAGGATTCTCTAAATCAGTGTTAGAAAGAAAAGAAATGTGCAGAGCATCAGAGAAATATGAGAGGAACCCAATGTTGAACCTCTCCATGTCCAATGATTCGAGATCAAAGAAAATGTACAAAATAATGAAATATTAAATCATTCAACATTTTTGTGTTTTGTTACTATAATAAATATAAAAGTAATTAAACCTGTTCAGGGGGTGTCCCAATACTTTTGGCTATATAGTGTATCACTTCATTTGTGCTGAAACAGTTTCTCTTTACAGGATCTGTACCTCAGGTATGAGAAAATATGACTATAACACACTGATAACACACTCACCAGGCAAGACTTCAGGAAGTTTCCAGACTTTTCCCTCATAAACAAAGGTAGACCTTTTGAGAGCTCCAGATTTTCTTTGAGCAGCACATCAGAAGCCTGAAAGACAGAAAAAGTTCAAACCTTCAGATTTATGGCTACTGAAAGTTGAAAGGACACTGGTTGTCAGCTCGCAGTCTTTAAAAGGACAATTGATCGTGTCATGACCTCCTCAAACAATTTCTGAGATGGTTTCAAAACTGTGGTATTTAAACTCGTACACCTTCACC
>NW_025804751.1:0-5972 GCF_014805685.1 Silurus meridionalis | reverse complement strand
TGGTTCTAGCAAATAATATTTGGGTAAGTTGGTACAAATAATAGGTGGGCAATCAGTAGTATTGGTCCCAACACATAATCCAGTTCTCCCAATAACTAATATTTACAAAATTGGACAAATCAAATTCAAACTAAAACTAAACAGTGACTTTCAACTTTAAATGTATTTTAACTTTAAACTCCATAAATCTTGTTTTTATTGGATTAGATTGGAGCTCAGATGAGATACTTAAATCCTAAACTTATCAAGCCTATTTTTAAAATCAGAAGATTCTATAATGGGTTTCTTTTACTGCACTTTTATAGAACCTTTATCTTGTTTTTATTGTTCTCAATTCATAACTGTGACAAAGTGACCTGTTCATGTAGCGCACACACACACACACACACACACACACACACACACACCCCTCTTTAATCCTCTGTAACCCCTGCTAAGGTGATGTGGGTGCACACGCACGCTATTGACATACCGGTCTTTCATACATGCAAAAATCCACTTTATTTTCTTCCCCTGACAATAAGGTGTTTGCCATTGTTGCTGCCTTCCACATTACGTTTCCTTTAATCGGCCGCACAAACAAGGCGCCACCCAGCGGCCTGGCTATATAGTGATAAAACCGGAAGCCTTTCATTAAGGGTTAGTGCAATGTCGGCATGTACTTAATATGTTTATTTTGTTTATATATATATATATATATATATATATATATATATATATATATATATATATATATATGGTTTGGGTATGGTGATATTTATATTTGTGTTATTGTAAATATGTACATACTCAACTACAATATTTACCTTGTTAATAACACGTACCTGATACAGTGAGTGTAACAGGATCACTGATCTCTGAGCTCTGAGAGTCACTGTGTCTCCTCCCACTGCAGGTGTATTCACCACTGTCAGAGTCTGTAACTGAGTCACGGCTGAACTCCTGTGTGCGTACTTTTTGGGTAGGATTGCTCATTCTTTAAACGTCAATGTACTAAGCATGTGTACTGATGGTTAATGACTAATCTGGAAATTAGGTCACGATCCAGGGGCATGGATGTGCCGGGTATGCATAACGTGATTGCTGGTGACAAGACTTTTTTATATTGCACTCCGTATTCAACTACAATAGTTACACTGAGTGGTCTCGTTGATCATTTTGTGGTCGGGAAACCCCCTCTGGGCCACCACTCATCTTTAAGTGCCTCATGACCGGATGCCTCTCCTACCATTTCCTAGCCAGCTGCCAGCACCTCGTGTCTAAAATGCTTTTAAGGTAAAACACATAGCCAGTCGGGTGGTTATATCCATATGTCTTCATTCACAGCCGTGACATCAACTCAAAGATGCACCCGTTGCATGATTGCTATCCTGATCGGGCGTAAACTGTTGCTAACGAAACCTCATGACCTCGGACTTAAGTATGTAGGCCCCAAATGGTCTCAACTTTTAGACCAAATTTCCGTGCTAGTCAAACTTCTCAGACTCGTACCTCGAGTCTAGATCGTGCGAAATTCTGGAAAAAAAAAACATTTCAGGTTCATTTTAGAATTGTAGAACAATGGCCTAGTGCAGGTCAAATTATGGTTCGGTGGTAAACATTAAAGAACTGTTCATTAATTATTATTTTATATGCATTTCAAAGAAAAACAATAATCAAATTTTGTATTTTACTGCAGAGAGAGAAAGTCAATCCTGAAATACAATGTAATATGAAGAGTAGCACAGAGTATAAAACACATTTCTATCAAAGATAAAGGGAGGTCATATTGGCTATATTTAAAGCTGACAGTCATGTTTTTTAAATTAAGCAGTAGCATGATGATTTATACATAAACAGTGTTAAGGAAGATATATATTTTTTTTTTTTATGTTCAATTGTATAGAATTATCTGTTAGAAATTTATAATAAATTGTCTAGATCAATTATGATTCATGTAAATAAGTGCAATTAACTTCTCTGAATGGGAGTAAGATTTGTGTAATCTGATTGTACTTTTATCTACAAATGTATTTTTTTAAATTGTCTTACAAATAAATTAGTCTTGATTTTGAATCATCATTGGCTGTTGATGTGAATGTTAGTGTGGTGTTTCATTTGTAAAACAAAAAATCAAAATTATGTTTAATATCGACTATAAAGGTAGAAAGACATATTGATCTGATCACTAAGTTTTTTAAACACTAGGAGACATTTCCATGCTGTTTAAATATTTTCAAAATAGACCATATTTATGTTTTTAACTGTTCCTTTCACTCAGTAGCACAGAGCAGTGAAATGAGAGGAGATTGAAGACGGCTGAATGATCCTCTTTCTCCCAAAATAGAGCACCACTTTCACCAGATGTTCAACTTCCTTCAGCCAAACACACTGAAGCACAACACAGCACTGAATGTACAGCTAAACACACTCTCATCACACTGATAATGACTACTAATAATAAAACACACCAATGTCCAAATGAAGCTTTATTTCAGCAGAGCAAAACTACAGGAAGAGCAACAGGACAGTGAAGAGAGTGGAATATCAGCATTGTGTAGAATTGAAACTCTATTGTAGATGGATGTGTGAGCAGCTCAGTGTTTAATTCTATCTTGAGCTGTTAGTCTTCACACTGGCTCTTTCTGAACTGACCATGATTGACACTGTCATGGAGACACAGACAATCCCCTTTTCCCAGAGCGCTTTTGAGGGTCAGGTGCTGTGTAACATCTTCTGTTCTTCAGGGCTGGTTAGAATTCATTCACCACTGAGCCATCCACTGTCCATCTCACTGTGCCCCTGTAGAGTAGGCAGACAGCAGGCAGAGCAGCGAGGCTCCCTCAGAGAGCTGCAGAGATGGATGAGCAGAGACACAGGGCTTCACAGTGTCTGAGTACAGACACAAAACACACATTTACACACACACATTTCTCATTACTGCTTCTCACATCACTGCAGTCAGTAGAACCAATCAGCAGGAGAACATTTCAGCCACTATATAGACAAACAGACTTCATCAGATAAGTTTTTAACTTAGATGTTGTAGAAAGTGCTCCTGTGTGATAGTAGAAATAAATCTGATAAAGAAATTTTACTGTATAACACAAACACAGCAGCATTCTCTGTATTTTCATCAGCACAGATTCAGAATAATGTACACAATACTGCAGATATGAACAGTGAGATTTCATAAACACAAAACAAAAGATTTACACATGTTCAATATTCACTGCTTTTTATTCATTTTACTATTATACTTTGTTTCAGACTATGTTGTGTTTTTTGCTGTAAAGATTTTTACATTTTATGTATTTACAAAAATTATATATTATCTATTGTTAATCTATTTTATTTGTTTAAAAGTTTCATATTAACACACTGAATTAAAACTATCAACAAACACATTTACACATACATAAATACACAAACTGAGATATAACTGAAATGTGATTGTATAAGTGATTAAGTAGTTTTTGTTTTATGTAACATTTGAAACTGAATACATGTTTTACACACAAAACTAAAATAACACAAATAGAATAAGAAAAATATGTTGTTAATACAAGATTTGATTCTGGTGTTTCACATTGACAATAACATGCTTCTATTACCACTGAAATATTGTGATTTAATACACATATTAAAAAGTTACATTGTAATAAAGACTGGTGTAAATGAAACTAATTCACCATTAATGAATCATTTGATTTAAAATATGAAATTTAAACTAATATTAAAAATTTTACAACACAATAACTGTGTAGGAGAATGACAGTAAGATTAATGTGTAAAGATGTTTCCATACTTAGAGGACACTTTGCATTACATGCTTCAGTGCTCTGGGAGTGTTTATAGCTGTGACTTTCACACTTCATGACTGAGAGCTGCTACAGAAACTTCACCAGCTACCATGACTTTGATCGCTTCATCTGGACACTGATCCTGACTCAAGGTCAGACACTGCTTCATATTTTATCTCACAATGATGTGTTCATACAAATACACGTATTGTTTCTGTTCTAATATTTCAGTTTCATGCTGCATTATTGTATTTTTACAGAATGCAGAGGTCAAGCACAGTAACTCAGACTCCTGTGAAATCTGTTCTTCCAGGAGAAACAGTCACCATCAACTGTAAAACCAGTTGGCAGTGTATAACAACAACTATTACACTGGTATCAGCAGAAAGCTGGAGAAGCTCCTAAACTAATTAAATTTGTAAATCAGCTACAGTCGGTTTTCCAGCTCGTTTCAGTGGCAGTGGATCTGGATCTGATTTCACTCTGACCATCAGTGGAGTCAGACTGAAGATGCAGGAGATTATTACTGTCGAGTGACAGCATCACTGGCTACTGGTTCACACAGTGATATAGAGTCACAAAAACCTCCTCAGTCAGATAGTAGAGAAACTGCACTGCTGCAGCTGGGAGACTGCAGGTGCTGAGTTGGAGGATGTGATACACACACTGAAAAGAACACATCACACTAACTTACATTACATTGAAATCTTAATCCATCACACCACACTGTACACACTCCATAACACACACATTCATCATTACACCACACAATCACAACAATACACACACTGCATCACACCACAACACAATCACATAATACACATCCATCAGCACATTATACACTTATACAAGACAGTACAAATTCACACCACATACACAAATCCATCACATCACACTGTACAATTTTGTTAAATGTAACAATTTTTTTGAAACAGTATGAAATTTCTTTTTAAAAACCTAAATTTTCATATTTGATTTGTTCTTCACCATTAATGACAGCTGATTAATTAAACAATGTTTGATACATGAGCTTTACTCTGGGCAATTCATGCAATCTATATATGCAACAGTTAACAGATTAAATAATTACATACATGTTGTGATCTCCCAGATGAAAGTTAGTTCTAAGGTAATCAACAGTTTAATGTTTAACAGTTTGCTGACCACATGTGTATAATTTAGAACTTGGTGTTTGATAAGAGCACTTTACATCATCAACATTGACTTAAAGACAAACAGTCATTCATGAAATAAATTGATCACCTGCATTCATGCAACTAGTTTTAATGACATACATAAATATAATAATATATTATGTCACAGAATTTATGCAATGTTATGCAAAATCTGTTACTAAACAGCTGCTCAATATTTACAATCAAATATTTTTTTATCAAACATTGCATGATTTGAAAGGCAGTGAAAGTTTTATTCACATTCTCATATGAAACAATTTTCTGTTCTGATTTTGAATAAATCTGAAAATATTGATGTTATACAGATTTTATATGTCATCATGTAGTTTTTAAAAGTATTTTACAGTTTTTTTAAACTAAAGTATTTTTATTTATTTTCTATTTGAAAAGACATGAAATACATGTATCATAAATACTGCTCATTGCTTACTCAGATGTAAATATATTTAGTACAATTAAGTAATATAACTGTCTCACTGTAGCACAGAGCAGGGAAATGAGAGGAGATTTACATGAAGACGGCTGAATGATCCTCTTTCTCCCAAAATAGAGCACCACTTTCACCAGATGTTCAACTTCCTTCAGCCAAACTCACTGAAGCACAACACACAGCACTGAATGTACAGCTAAACACACTCTCTCATCACACTGATAATGACTACTAACTCTAATAAAACACACCCAATGTCCAAATGAAGCTTTATTTCAGCAGAGCAAACTACAGGAAGAGCAACAGGACAGTGAAGAGAGTAAAGACAGGAATATCAGCATTGTAGAATTGAAACCTATTGTAGATGGACTGTGAGCAGCTCAGTGTTTAATTCTATCTTGGAGCTGTTAGTCTTCACACTGGCTCTTTCTGAACGTGACCGGAAGATTGACACAGTCATGGGAGACGGTACAGACAAACCTCCCCTTTTCCCAGAGCGCTTTGCTGAGGGTCAGGTGCTGCTGCGTAACCGCCTTCTTCTGTTCTTCAGGGCTGGTTAGAACT
>NW_025804750.1:0-5988 GCF_014805685.1 Silurus meridionalis | reverse complement strand
AACAAGGATTAAGAGCAGAGATCACTCACCTCTTTGAGTAGAGCTCATGGTTTGTCTAGTGAAGTAGTTGCGGTTGATCATTTCATAAGTAGTGTGTTGAATATGATTGATTTCTTCATAGACTGACTCGGGCTGAGTTTCTGACAAAACTGGAGAAGTAGATTGAGAGAAACAAATGGATAATGCAATTTTAAATATTATTATTATCAGGATCTCAGGTCTACATTACTATTGAGTAAACAGGACCATATACCTCAACTTCAGTTTCTGTCAAATTTTTTCTTAGGACATCAAACATCACTGACTGTAGACCAGGTTTAGGAAAACTATTAGACTTTGTTTAAACCAAAACCTGAAGTTTTACACAAACCATATCTACTGTTCATTTTAAGACATCAGGGCACTGAATTCACTTTTACAAATGAAACTCAAATCTAAACTATAAAGTTGTTTGAATTTTGTGCACACTAAATAAAACAGAATAATAACTGACCTTGTTTACACAAAACACAGATGTGACTGATTTTTCCTCATCTGTCAGACCAGGAAGTTTACAACTCCTTTAAGTAGTGCAGAAACCCAGTTAGTAGATAATAAATCATAACTGGCATCATGAAGAGTTTCAATGCAAGTGATGAGGATTGTGTTTTGTTGTGTTTGTGCTGTGCAGCATCATTCAGTCTTTTAGCAGTCGTGGGTTGTCTGTCTGATGCAGTTCTTCATGAGTCCTGCATATAAAATAAATAAATAAATAAATAAATAAATAATAGAACAAAGCTGCATGTTTTATTCCTGCATAATGAATACAGTCTATAATCATTTCTACATATTAAATGTGTGTTGTGTAAAATAATTTACTAAATATGAAGGTGCTCAGATACACATCTCATTTACTGTACACTTTTTCTTTCCTTTTTTATATTTTGTAAATAAAGCTCAGTTATCACAGCTGGAAGAGCTGCATTCCACTTCCTGCCAGGTGCGTCACAGTGCATCAGCTCTTTCACCACTAAGAGCTTCTAAGATGAATAAAATCAGAACTAACAGGAATAAAAATAATGTTTTGTTAAAATCCTGCTCTTCTACATTTTCTATGGAACATGTTGTTTCACACTGCTACTGGCTGAAAATAAAAGACTGGAAAGGTGAAGAAACTTCACCACAAACACCTGCAGAGTTCAGTTGTATCACTGATAAGATTCTACCTGTCTTTGTCTTTTTCAGTGGTTACTCTCATTGTGTTTTTAACACTATATTCTACCAACATATTTATTTTACTACCAGATGTCATTCTTTATGAAAAATCTCTAAAACTGATACAAAACCCCAAAACCCAAAATGCTCTACGGTATGTTCAGTGGAACCTTATCTTTCCAATTAAACAGGAATTAGCAGCAATTGTGCGTTTGGATGCGTTTGATTCGTTATTCAATTATAGTGTAAGTACAGTTTTTTATGCATGTTGTTTGTGTTATTGTTTACACAAATTTAAATACATTAGTTATAAGTGTTCCATTGAAAAACAGTGATCTAAAATGATGCTTGAGGCTTACCTTTAGAGCGATATATAATTTATCATGATAACTTATATTTTTATTTAATCTATTGTTAACAGTGGTCACTTCAGGTGGCTGCTTTTGAAAGGCTCCGTTCTGGTCAGGCTCTTGCTCTTGATTGGTTTTTTCAGGCCTCCATTACAATTACAGGTGACTACTACATACAGTGAGAGCTGAAGACAGAGCCAACACAAGGATAAGAGAAAACAGCACAGACTGTAACAGCGGCATCCTGGTGCGTGTTAAAAATAAATAACTCCGTTATTATCATATGATGTTCCTGTTACTTTTTAAATTAATACATTTTGGTTGTAGACTACAGTCTAACCTGTTTACAGCAGCATTGTAATTGGTGGATGACACTGTAAACACGAAGAATTGTGGGCGTGTCTCAGTTTATTCAGGTCTGTGTAGCATTAATGGCAGTCACGAGAAGTTCTCAAAGTTGAAATATGCATTTTCACTGTTAAACAAGACAAAAATTTAGTCTAATGTAAGCTGTGCCTTTCTGGTTTGAAGCTCGTATCTACTGCGATAACCTCAGAAACTCCATGCCTGAGGAGCTAGAAGCTGCTAACCGGTGTTATATTCTACATCAGTCTCATGGTGATATAACAGTTAAGCAAACATGAGTCGCTGAAGCCTTTTCTAAAATTGCTGTTTCCTACCTTGTTAAACCTGATAAATTGTGAGAAATCATTAATGATCAGTGTCTTTGGTTGAGCTTTGGAAGTCTTTGACACTCTGATCACCAAAGCTCGTGTAACTATCGACAATCATGACGACAGACAACTGTCAGGTTGTTTTACATTTGTGAGCTATTTGGGTAAGTAGTGTCTGAAAAAGTGATCAGTGAGAACATTGTCTATAATGAGTTCATTATATCACTTGAGGTAAAAAAGCTGTCTATTCATGAGCAGAAGATTTTTCTATCCATCTGGTGTAACGTAACATTATGTGACCTGAGAAAGAATTAGTTCATTCTATTACCAGACTTTCACCAAATCTGTAACATGATTGTATCTGTTTGTTACAACTGCTGAATAAATTTTATTTTGGTGGTGAATAATGAATAAAATTTGTACTGTCTTGTATCCTATAGATGTAATACATAGTTGTGGTTTTAGGTGTTAAGCGGTGTTTTACCAAGTATATCTAAGTTATAATTCCATCTCAGTCCAAGAGTGGATTCATGGGATCGGTCTTGTTGTGATAACAAAGCTCAATGCTATCACATCTTTGGAGATGACTAACGACTCTTGGGATATTACAGGCCCATTGTCTAATCTCAAACCCGTTGTAAGAGATAACCCATCCACTACTTGCTTGGCATCTGTCATTAAGCTTTTAAGACAATTGTCATGTTCCTTTCTACGATCTGAGAATATGTTGTTGAGTGTTATCGAGAACATGGTGTTGCAGAACATAGATGGCACAACAGGGCCTGTTGTGCCAAAAGGTAGTTTGCCACTCATAAATACTGTGAAGATTATTGGTTTGAAGGTCACGCCATATAAGCAAGGAGTGATTTGTCTTCAGGCAGTAGGCAGACCTGATGAAACATACCCTTAATTGTACTTATTGCTACAGAATGTTCCTAAAGCGCAACAGCACTCCTAAGAGGAAGGGCTAAGTAGATCCAGCAGGAGGTAATTATTCAAATTCTGGTGTGTTAAAAGAACAGTTGAACACTACTTTATTCTTTCCATTATTTTGTACCATATGATGTGGAATGAACCATAACTCTTCTCCGGTGTTTACAGAGTCAGTGTGATGACTACATGTCTGTTCTTAATCTCTCTTGTTATATGTGCCTTTTCAGGATCCTTGCCAAGGTCTATACTTCTTAAGTTGGGCATAACTGAGTCCTTAGTTGTACAGGTTGAATAGCTTTCATAAAAGGGGTTTATAACGATTCACTCCATCTACCATTACTCTAGTTGTTCTAGTTTGTAATAATCTGTTGCCATTATATCCTGCTTTGATCACTTGACTAGTTTCTCATTTCTGTGTGGAATGGTATCGCTTTGCCAGAGTCTCTCTGTAAGTATCACTCTCTGGGGAGTGATAGAGATATGTAAGCATTGTTGAAGCTGCTGTTGCTGCAGAAACGTTGGATGTCAGCTAATCTAGTTCTAATGTGCTGGACCTCCTGCCCTAGGCGTACAGGCTCAACAGGTGTTATAAGGTGGAATGTCTCTATCAAAAGGATTGTACTTTATCTATCTGTAAAGGAATGTCCTTTAGATGTTGGTATCTCTGCTGGAGTGTTGCAATGGGATCGAATTCAGCTAAACCTAAGTGCTCAGAAGCATTCTGGATCAATAACTCTTTTGGGGCTTTGATATAGAGTATTCTAAAGGAAACAACATATGGTTTCTTCATATCTTGTGAGTTTAATATTAGATCTATCTTTATGTAATAGTTCTTAACTGCAGCTTAACATGTCCTTCGGATGTCAGTCTGCATAGTGTTCAGCTCATTGTTGTGTTGTAATACCGATCACTTTCAGCAATGCTTGGAATGTGGCCTGTTTAGATACAGAGTTTGTTCGTGGAACTCACTAAAAGTACTCTCCTTTGAGGTTGGCTATTAACCTCATGAAGGATTTGAAGATGTTTCACTGCATAACACAAGGATTCTTTATACAGTCTTTGGCTAAGTGTGATCGCCCACATTTCCAACAACGTTTGTTGTCTTTGATCCATTTGATTATGTTCTGTACTAAATGACATAGCTTGTCATATTCTTGAATGAGTGTTGGTGGCTTGATGATGAGGTGTACAATGTGAACTGTTTTTCTAGGCCTACCAGGCGTCCTTCTACAGTATAAGGTGACTGGCTTTATCAATTCTGGGGCTAAAGTGAGTAATCTGTAATCTTCTTCCTTGTAGTTGCATTCTACCACAATGGTAAGTTTTCTCTCTAATAAGGACCATATAAGGTTCTCACTATCTGGTATATCATCAGTGTGTGTATTAACAGTAAAACATGGATTCAGAACACTCTACTTTACTGGTATAGAATTGATTGTATTTTTTTTGCAGCCGCATTGTAGGATTGTAGGATCCGTTTATTTTCAGTCTGTCAGCTAATGGCATTAGAAAGACAGTTCTCAAAATACTCATTTCTTTCTTTTGGTTGAGTATAAAGACAAAACTAGTCTAATGTAGCTGTGTCTTTCTGGTTTGAAGCTTGTATCTTCTGAAACATAGAAACTCCATGCCTGAGGACTAGAAGCTTAACCCGGTGTTCTGTTCTACATTGTTGATAGTTTTCATACTTCAGCTGTGAAAGGAACATTTTTAAGAGCTCAACACAGCAGAAGCCACTTTAGTGTTTGATTGTAAAATGTATTATTCAGCTTGTTTTGTTCTTTATTTCAGAAATGCTTGTGATATATTCAGTTTGTGCTGCTTTGACTTTAATAAAATGTTTTAAAAATGTTTAAGTCAGTTTTGTGTTTGTAGATCATAACACATAAAAGGGCATTAATGGGAACATTAAAGAGGTTCTTTTAAAAGAATAATTATACAAATTATTTAGATTTTGTGAATAATATGGAAATAAGTAGAATACACATGTTTTGAGTAATATTGCCTTAAATTTCTTGAAAATGTAAAGTCAAATTAATTGACAATAAATACAGTAAAATTCGGATCACTGTGAACAGGGCAGTTGAATAAAAACTATCTTAGTTTAATGAGTGTTTGAATGTGGAACATAATATGAGATTACTCTTTTGTCTTATTATAACACGCCTTTCTGAGCGTCTTTACGTGTAATTTGATCCACCACCCATACCGTAATTGCAAGATTAGGCGCACAACACTAAACAAAGTCTGTAACTGTATTTTCAAGATGCAGCTCTTACGCAGTGAAAACGCACAATTACAGTAAACTTTTCAATAAATACTGAGTTTTTGTGATTTTAATTTTGGCTGTTTGAGTTAATAAATAAAAAAGTAGTTTATTGTGATACACTTAAAGTTAAGGTATTTTTATTATTTAATAAACATTATGATGTATCTTTGCCCTGCAAACACTGAAAGTTGAGACATGAATAAATTGTACCTTTGATCCCAGCAGCAGGGTGTGTGGAGGTTCTCCTAAGATCTCCGTCTGGACTCTGATTTCATGATCAGAGGTAAAGAATCAGGACACTGGAAGAAAAATCTGAGTTCATGACTCCAATATCAAATATATAATATGAAATATTTCATATAATAAAAATTTAAAATAATATTTCAGTTGAATCCCAAACGACTGATCTGAAGGCTGCTTTTCAGCTGATACACACTGTGGTCAAAAGTATTTGGACATTGGACTTTTCCAGACAGATGTGGTCATAAATTTACCTAAAATGCTTAAATGCACCATACAGCCAATTAACATGCAAACTGTGAAAACACTTCATATAAACAGAATGTAG
>NW_025804749.1:0-5989 GCF_014805685.1 Silurus meridionalis | reverse complement strand
CAGGTGACTCCATGGCAGATTCAATAGCCACTTTTCACTCATAAAGCTGTAGATGAAGGTGATGATGTTACTCTGTCCTGCATACAAACAACCAGTGCTTCAGCATACAACAGCTACTACACTGGTACAGACAACATCCAAAATCTAAACCTGAGTTCCTTCTTTATATTACACAAAGTGGAGTTTTAAATCAGAACAAAAAAAATGTCTAAGTTAAAACAAGTGGATCTGATCATCTCCTCTGCTGCTGTATCAGACTCTGCTCATACTACTGTTCTGCCCACAGTGACAGGAAATCCAGCTGCACTGTACAAAACTTGTCAAAGGATAAAGGGAGACAGTTAGACATACACACTTCGTGGCGTGCAGCAGTGAATCTAAGATGCTAAAATAAATAATAAGGGGCTCATTTTTGTTCCAACGAAGCAGCATAAGGCCCAAGTCTGAGGCAACCTCCAGTCATTCCAAACTACTGTTTTTCATTTTGTAAAAAGCACAATTCAGGTCCATGAGGACTGTTTAATCTTCTTCTTCTGGCTGCTCATAGGTCCACAGCGATCATCCGTCTCCATACCACCCTGTCCTCTACATCTGCCTCTTCACTGCATGTCTTCCTCACCACATCCATGAACCTCCTCCATGGTCTTCCTCTTTCCTCCACCTGGTTCCATCTTCAGCATTCTTCACCAATATAATTTATGTCCCTTCTGCACATGTCCAAACCATCTCAATCTATCCCTCATTTGTCACCAAAACATCCTACATGCACTGTCCCTCTAATAAACTAATAATCTTGTCCATCCTCACTCCAACGAAAACCTTAACATCTTCAGCTCTGCTACCTCCACCTCCACCTCCTGTCTTACTCAATGCCACTGTCTCTAATCCATACAACATTGCAGGTCTCACCACAGTCCTATAAACTTTCCCTTTCATTCTTGCAGATACTACTATCAAATCACTCCTGTCACTTTCTCCACCCACTCCACCCTGCTTGCACTCTTTTCTTTATTTCAACATACACTCCATTATTTTGCACTGTTGACCCCAGGTACCTGAACTCCATCTTACCTCTTCTCCTGCAACCGCATTACCCACTGCCCTTCATTCACACACATGTACTCTCCTACTGACTTTCATTCCTCTTTTCTCCAGCGATATCTCCACCTCCAGGCTCTTCTCAACCTGCTCCCTACCTCACCACAAATCACAATATCATCTGCAAACATCATAGTCCAGGAGACTCCTACCTCGTCAACCTGTCAATCACCACTGCAAACAGGAAAAGTCAGGGATCCTGATGCAGTCCAACCTTACCCTGAACCAGTCTGTATTTTGCACAATTACTGTCACACTGTCCTCTTACATGTCCTGCACCACACATACTTCTCTGACACACCTGCCTACCTCATACAACCACATCTCTTGGCACTCTGTCGACGCTTTCTAACCACAACACACAATGCAACTCCTTCTGTCCTTTCTACTTCTCCATCAACATCCTCAAAGCAAATAAGGCATCTTTTAAAGTCTGCATGAAACCATACTGTTGGTCACCAGATGGTCACCTCTTCTCAGCCTGGCTTCCACTACTTTCCCATAACTTCATGTGACTGATCAACTTAATTTGTAGTTACTGCAGGTCTGCACATCTCCTATGCTTAAAGATCGTACCAGCACATCTCACATCCTTCTCCATTCCTCAGGCATCCTCTCGCCCAGATTCCTGAGAAACAATCTGGTTGAAAACTCACTGCCATCTCTCCTAAACATCTCACGACCGGTATGTCATCTGGTCCAACCGACTTTCCATTCTTCATCCTCTTAATCGCTGCTCTCACTTCCTCCTTACTAATCCTATCTACATCCTGCTTCACCAACTCCACATCCTCCAACCTTCTCTCTCTGATTTTCCTCATTCATCAGCTGCTCAAAATATCCACCTTCTCAACACACCTCCTCACTAGTCAACACATTTTATCCTTATAACTTGCAGTACATCCTAGCTGTTCTGCCTGGCCAATGGTATAAATTTTCTCCTTCCTTAGTGTCCCAACTATAGCTCCTCATATGTTTTCCTTGGCTTTGACATCTTTACCTGCTGATCTTGTATGTACTTTTTCATCACCTGATCCCATTTCTGTTTGAACCTCTTTACAATGCTCCCTGCACTTCCTCATTCCACATTTGTCTTGCTTTCATTTCCAGATGTCACAAAGTACTTTTCTAGCTGCCTCATCACTCCTGCAGAATAATCAGCACCTCTTCACCACCACCAAGTGTCTGAGCTCTATGAACCTCACACTACACTCTTCCTCCTTCAGTTTCACCATCTTATTCTTCTTCAACTTACTTTTCTACTCTTCTTCTTCGCCTCCAAACCATCCTACAGACCACCATCCGAAGCTGTCTAGCTACACTGTCCCCCGCCAACACCTTACAGTCTCCAATCTCCTTCAGGTTGCATCTCCTGCATAGCACATAGTCCACCTGTGTGCACCTTCCTTCACTCTATAATACACGCTCACCACTGCCATTTCCATCCTTTTAGCAAAATCTACCACCATCTGCCCTTCCACATTCCTCTCCTTAAAACCATACCTACTCATCACCTCCTCATCACCTCTGTTCCCTACACCTACATACATATATGATCACATAAACCCAATCCTATCGCTCCCTACATTGGCTTCCTGCTAATTTTCGAATAGACTACAAACTACTGCTACTCACTTATAAAGCACTAAATGGTTTGGCTCCCATGTATCTATCCAGTCTTTTAACTCACAATCCGCCACGCCCCTAAGATCTCAAAACTCTGGGCTTGTTTGGTGGTAGAGCATTTTCACATTTAGCTCCTAAACTCTGGAATAGTCTTCCTGACAGTGTTCTGGGCTCAGACACACTCACCAGTTTAAGTGTAGATTAAAACATATCTTTTAGCAAAGCCTACACATAACACACATCACGTCATAACCTTGTGCTCCAGAACATCTGATCACATGCACATTATCAACTTGTGCTGTTAATATCATGAACAGCAGCTACGCTTAATTCCTCCCCACTGCTTCTCTTTCTCTCCCATCCCGAGACACCCTGAGGTTTGGCCAGCTCAGTCACATCCCACCATCTTGATGATTACGGACCTTGAAGAAGTAGATGCCAAACTCACAAACATCGAACCATCTAGAGACGTACCAGTGCCATTTGGATCCCCACATGTGGAGTTTGACATTGGACCTCCTGGAGTGTTTAAAGGCTCTGGCATGGAGAAGCTGATGCTGGATCTGTGATGATCACAAATGTTGAGCTTATAAAACTAGGGAGCTACTAACCATATAGACTGTTTAAGACTGCAGAAAGAACATCACTTATAATCTTATACTCCAGTAATCATGTTAGTCCTCACTCTCCAGTGTTCTGTATTGTTGAAAGATTTATGATCAAACTCTTGATGTCACCCAAAATGAGGATGGGTTCCCCTTTGAGTCTGGTTCCTCTCAAGGTTTCTTCCTCATAACATCTAAGGAGTTTTTCCTGCCACAGTCGCCACGGCTTGCTCATCAGGGACAAATTCACACCATTCACCTTAACTGTTGATTTGTGTAAAGCTGCTTTGAGACAATGTCTTTGTGAAAAGCTATACAAATAAACCTGACTTGACTTGACTTGACATGCCCATTAAAGTCTGCCCCAATCACCAATCATTCTTTCTTGGGTACACCATCTACAACTTCATCTAATTCCCCAGAATCTTTCCTTGTCCTCCATCTCACAGCCAACTTAAAGAGCATAGGCTCTGATGACATTTATCATCATCCTTCAACTTCCACCTTCACGATCATCACCCTATCAGAAACTCTCTTCACCTCCACTACACTCTTACTGTACTCTTCCATCAGAATCACCCCTACACCATTTCTCTTCCTATCCACACCATGATAGAACAGTTTAAACTCACCTAAAATGTTCCTGGCGTTACTTCCACTTGGTCTCCTGAACACACAACATATCTACCTTTCTCCTCCATCATATCAGCTACTCTCCTTTACCCGCTATAGTACCAACATTTAAAGTACCAACCTGAACCTTTACTCACACTGCTCCTTTTCCTGCCGCCTCTGTAGACGCCTTCCTCCTCTCCTTCTCCTCCTTCGCCAACAGTAGCCCAATTTCCACCGGTACCCTGTCGGCTAACGATACCTGTGTCGCAGTTAACCCGGCCTCACCAATCCGTATGAAATTCTCATTTGTGATCTGCATATTTGATTTGGCAACATGCTTTTCCTACCAATCCCCATTTACCCCTGACCGCACAAGAGTGCACTCTTGTGCCCCCAGTTACACATGTATAAATATATATAATATACAAAGATTTGAGATCAGTTGAAAAAGAAACTGTTATAAAGATGTTATAAAGATGTTTGTAAAGCTTTGGGAAAATCAAACCCTAATTTTTCCATAACTTCATGGTGTGACTGATCAAATCTAAACATTACTAAAATATAATACGTTATAACTCATAAAGATAATAAACGCCATTTTGCGCTGTTTATAAAGTCAGTCAGATCAGTTAACAGTTTGGGCAAATGGTGGATTAAAAGGTGTTTACAACCTTGTGGGTTTTTTTTTTTTACTGATAGTCTTATGCTCATGTAACTTGCATGCATACAATAATGGTTTGTTATACAATTTTTGTATAACAGGAAGCCTGAAGCAGAAGCGTTTGCTGAAAACTGTCAGTAAGAGAGAGCTGGAGAAAGCGCTTGGTAAATGGTTCACAAATGCAAGAGACAGAGAAGGCAACCGTGCTTTGAGAGCTCAAGGACCGTGATCGGAGGCAGTACAGCCGGAAGTGTAAGTCATATAACCCATAGCTAGGGCTGCACAATTAATAATATTTTATCCCGATCACTGTTTTGCCTGTTTAATTAGAGGAAAACTCCACCTTAGATGAAAAATATCTTACTTATCCTCAAGGCATCTATACGGTGGCTGAGAAGAACACATGCAAATAGAAAAAACACCAGCAAATAAAAAACAACGTTATAAGTTTGACAACACATGTGCTGCAAATCCTCACAACACAACCAAACACAGAAACACGCTGCAAATCCTCAAACACAACCAAACACAGAAACACGCTGCAAATCCTCACAACACAACCAAACACAGAAACACACAAATCCTCACAACACAACCAAACACAGAAACAAATTCACAACACCAAACACAGAAACACGCTGCAAACTCACAACACAGCACAGATCAAAATAAATGTTTCAAGGGACCACAACAAGACAAACCCGTCTGAAACTGCTTATTGTTCGATGTCTATTCGTCAGTGGTGTTGATGTGTGTCGATGACCTGAAAGGTGAGTTTATGATTCCTTGGCCTTTTGGATATTATTATCCTAAATAATCTGATGAAATACACAATTAACTGTTAACGTTATTATGTTAACTTGCAAAGCCAAGGAATCATGATCAGGATGTCACCTTTCAGATCATCAACACCACCACTGATCAATAGACACTGAACAAGCAGTCCCGGGGTCGTCACTTGTTGGGGTCCCCATGAAACATTTATTTTGTGGTCTGTGCTGTTTGCAGTGTAAATGAATTGGTTGTGTTGTGAGGATTTGCAGGACGTTTCTGTATTTAGTTGTGAGGATTTGCAGCTCGTGTTGTTTAACTGATGATGATGTTTTCTTAAATTTGCTGGTGTTTTTTATTTGCATATGTTTTCTTCAGTGTGTGCATTGAACTTTCTGGTCCACCGTGATCCGAGGTGTGATTTACATCTTTCAGCTGATCAGAATCATTGTTCAATCAATAGCCAAATATTCATTTAAGTGTCAAGTTCAAACACAAGGTTGATATTTTAATTGTTACATTCATAAGGTTTGGATTCCCTGACTGGTCCCGCATAAGTTATTACTGTGTGAGGCAGAGGTGGAACAATTCACTGATGAGATTCTAGGATACG
>NW_025804748.1:0-5990 GCF_014805685.1 Silurus meridionalis | reverse complement strand
CTACTGCCTGAATGCAGTTGTTGCTGCTAACCCCATCCAGTTATAAGGTTTAGGGCAAACACTTTTTCACACAAGGCCATGTAGTTTTGGATTTAGTTTTTCCTTAATAATAAAAACCTCCATTTAAAAACTGCATGTTCACTTGTGATATTGTTACTAATATTTAAATGAGGTTGATGATCTGAAACATTATCGTGTGACAAACATACAAAAAATACGAAATCAGGAAATTGCAGTTGCTCAGCTGGAGGTCACTTTGGAACAAAACCAGCATGGAGCTTCAGGATTCTCTAAATCAGTGTTAGAAAGAAAAGAAATGTGCAGAGCATCAGAGAAATATGAGAGGAACCCAATGTTGAACCTCTCCATGTCCAATGATTCGAGATCAAAGAAAATGTACAAAATAATGAAATATTAAATCATTCAACATTTTTGTGTTTTTGTTACTATAATAAATATAAAAGTAATCAAACCTGTTCAGGGGGTGTCCCAATACTTTTGGCTATATAGTGTATCACTTCATTTGTGCTGAAACAGTTTTCTCTTTACAGGATCTGTACCTCAGGTATGAGAAAATATGACTATAACACACTGATAACACACTCACCAGGCAAGACTTCAGGAAGTTTCAGACTTTTCCCTCATAAACAAAGGTAGACCTTTTGAGATCTCCAGATTCTTTGAGCAGCACATCAGAAGCCTGAAAGACAGAAAAAGTTTAAACCTTCAGATTCATGGCTACTGAAAGTTGAAAGGACACTGGTTGTCAGCTCGCAATCTTTAAAAGGACAATTGATCGTGTCATGACCTCCTCAAACAATTTCTGAGATGGTTTCAAAACTGTGGTATTTAAACTCGTACACCTTCACCACTCCACTGCTCATCCTGTGCTCTTTAAACGCTCGTCCGGCCACAGAGCGCTGCAGTGTTGTAAGGTGAGCTGGGCATACAGCACCGGACTGCTTATAAACTACTGAGAACTGCTTTAATTATTATAAGGCTGTATGCTTTAATGTCGCTAGAACATCACTTCCTAGCGTGCAGTGTGTTGTGGGTGAGCTGTTGTACACAGCACCGGACTGCTTACAAACTAGAACTGCTTTTAATTGTTATTATTTTGTTTATTATAAGGCTGGCTATTTAATGTCACTAGAACATCACTTATGACCGAAAGCTGAGTGCGCGGCGCAGTTACATGGCTGAGTTTGGAGCGGTGGTGAGGGTCTGAGGAGATAGAGATGATGGTACAGTGTAAACACTGCTGTATCATGTGGGTGTAAATAACCCTGATACTTTTCACTCATAACTCAGTAATACTGTAGTTGTAAAGCAGAATGAACACATCAGAAGTCTGATATCTGAGTGTCAGTGATGGAGAGTTTAAATCCCAGCTCTCCTCAGCATTGTCCCATGCTCTATCACTGGACATGTTTTATATAAACACCACTTATATTAACAATTTAAGGTTTTAGTTTAAATAAACACTCATTTCTGTAAGAACGCATCATTTTAACATGGCTGAGATGAAGTAGAAGAAGAAAAAGAACATCCAAAGCAGGAGACGGAGTATTACATCTGCTGGGAAAGACAAACCTGGAAATATATAAATTCAGATAAAGGTAAGGGTCCATTCACATGCCATCCTATGTCCTTTTGACCTAGACTGCTTTCATTAACAGACAGGGCATTAGGATAAAACTGTGTGAAGTTCACGACTGGATTAATATTTCATTTTTCTTATTCAGGGTGGAGTATTCAGTTCAGTCCTTTGATGAGGGAGACCTCTTAACTCGTAAACAGACACTCTGGCAATCATCGAACACAGTAAACAGGTAATATATATTTTTTTACAGTTGTGAAATTATATTGAGCTCTTATTATCTTATAAATCTGTATGTACTGTGTATGCCTGAGACCTGTTTCATTGTATATCAGGGCTTTAGTGATTTACATGTGTTTTGTGTTTATTACGTGTATGTAACAGACATGGTTTAGCAGCACACTGGGTATATGGGGACGTTGTTGTAAGATAGTCAATGTACATAAGCAGCTGTGTGTATAGTGTCTGACAGAAACCTGGTCTCGAGGGACTTCACTTTATAAAGTTATTGTATGAGCACCATTAACTTTATTAAATTAATTTCTCTTAAATTTGCATCTTATAGATGTAGACTTACTGACTATTGTACTTCCTTATCCTCAGAGTGTAAGGGTTTGTTACAGAAGCACCAAATAGCAGATGTGACCTGGGTGATTGTATATCATGAGAACAAAAGTGACCCAAATATTATAGTATAGTTAAGGCAGCAATGTTCTTGCTTGTAAATAATATACCATATATACAGTGTGCTTTGCTAATGTACTGTATATACAGTGCACTTAAAATCAAAAAAGCCTGACATAGACCTTATAGAGTATCTGTAAAATGCAATAGTAAAGGAAGTGGCAGATTGTTGTTGCTCTAATATAAAAATAAAAGGAATATTTGTTGATTCAATCTTGGTGGAAACTACTGAATTTTCACAGAAACAGTTTTATGTATAGTCATTTGTAGAACTAGCAGTTCCAAAACCTAGTATGTCGACTAAATACTAAGACCTTGTTTATTGTTAATAAATTGTGGTGATCCAAATGCTTTTTTTTAAATATTTCAAACATACCAATCTGTTTTAAATGTGTTTGTGTAAAACTTAGTTTTATGTATCTTTTGAAATTAATGTCTTGGTTTGATATCTAATGCAGTAAAATTAATTGCATTAAAATGTGACTTAAGTATCAAATACATTCTAGGCTACTTAATGTTTATAACAAATGTGAGAAAGATTTCTTGTTTCTGTTTTTAGAATCTGAAAACATTAGAGGTTACTGCAGTAGATGAGTTGGAGGCTTGATCCAGGAGAAGAGTGAGAAAAGGTAATTTATAAAAATCATATTCTGATTATTTATTCCCAAAATGTTGCAGGTACTTTGCATTGTTTTAGTATGTTTTATCAGTACGTATTGTCTCTCTTAGTCACTGGGAGAGATTGACTGGATGGGTGAACACCATTCGAACCATGTCTTGAGATCAAATGACTGAGATTTTGTGTGCAGTTTTAGGTGCTGTTAGGATTGAGTTAGTCTGTGTGTATGTAGTGTATGGCTGAGACCTGTTTTATGAGAATGTCTAATAAGGACATGCAGACCATCAAGAGTCCTCTACCAAAGGAGTATTAGTGTGTCCGTGTTTGACAAATACATGGTATATCAGGCTTTAGTGATGTACATGTTTAGTGTTTATCTGAGTGTATATGGAACAGACATGGTTTAGCAGCACACTGATGACGTGTCAAGAAGCAGCTGTGTATAGTGTCTGACAGAAACCTGGTCTCAGGGACTTCACTTTAAAGTTATTTTATGAGCACCATTAACTTTATTAAATTAATTTTCTTAAATTTGCATCTTAGATGTAGACTTACTGACTATTGTATTATCCTCAGATGTGGGTTTGTTATGAACACATAGCACACATTGTAGTAATGTGATAGTCGTACATCATCAGCTGTGTTATATGTCTGAGAAACCTGGTCTCAGGACTCACTATAAAGTTATTGTATGAGCACATAAACATTAAATTAATTTCTTCAAATTTGCATCTTATAGATGTAGACTTACTGACTATTGTACTTTATTCAGATGTAAGGGTTTGTTACAGAAGCACCACATAGCAGATGAACTGTGATTGTATATCATGAGAACAAAAGTGACCCAAATAGATGAACATGCATCATGCATATCTTGTCAATTATATGGGTGCAAATTAATAGAGACCAAAAGATTGAAAAGAAAAAATATTTATATATTGTTAATTATGTCCAAATGATAGTCAAATGTGTTAACCTGGTTAAGAAGATGCAGCAGGCTTACATTGTCTGATTTTTTGAATAACTCCACATTTACTGCTGTCTGTCCATCAGATAGTCTGGAATGACTAATTTGAAACGTGTTCCTTTAAAATCAAAATGCTTTGAGAATCTAATTGGTTTGTGTCCAGCCTAAAGGGAGGTAATAGCCATTAAAATATCTGACATCCATATACATTAGTTTTGTCTATTTTAGATTACCACTGTAAAGGGCCAATTTATATAAAAACAGGATTCAAAGAACTTTGTGAAAAGACAAAAAGTAAGGTTGCCTGATAGACATTATTTTTGTCATGAAATTTGTTCAATTATAAACTGAGTATTTGTTTTGGTTATGTTTTAAATATGTACTGAACAGTACTGTAAAACAAAAACAGTTCTTAAACAAAAAAAATATGACAGGTTTATATTGATAATTTGTATATCATATTGTTCAGTAGAATATACAAAAGCTTGTTATTTTATCACCTCAGCTTTAAAAGATGATTTAAATTGTAAAATTGAGTCCTTTATGTCCTGTGTAGAATTAGCTAGTATTAAGGCATCAAGATAAATTGGTGAAAATCTAATGTTAATTATTCAAATCGATGAGCTTTTAGTTACAAACGAAACACAGTAGTATTATGCATCTGCTAAGATAAACCCACATTGATGCTAGTGATGAAGTGACTCTGATCTGATGCAAAGGATGTTTCCTGAAGACACCAGCACAGATCAGTAGGTTTTCAACCTGTTCTACATGTTTAATATGCGCCATAATATGTCAGTCCACACTGCTAATGTACTCAATGATGATTTATTTTTTACAGGGATGTGAAGCAATCGGACACCAGAAGAGGAAAATGGTTTGCGTTGCATTTTTAGGTTATGATTTTTCAGGATTTTTCAGGACACTTTTTCAATATATTAATTAGCAATAAGAATTTATATTACAAAAGGTAACATTATTCACATTTATTTGCTATTTATAGTCCTAAACAAACCTCTGCCATCATACCTCTTTCACTTACTGTCTGTGGTTATGTTTGCATACACTCATTGATACAATTGAGTTCTTCGATGTCCCATCTACATTTATGGCAATAGCAAACTCCCATTCCCAGAGCGACGTGAAAAAGCTTTGGAGTTCCCATCAAGAAATGTACACACCAGGCATAACGTTATGATCTTATAACGTTATGACTAGTGATTGAATAACACTAGCTCTTTATTATGGCAGCTGATCGTGGGTGGGATTTATTAGGATTGTAATTAGCTTTACAATTTTCCTCATTTTAAATTGGTTTAAGTGTCTTTATGTAATTCATTTGTATATCTAGCTCTCTGCAAGCTTTATATAACACTGAGCATTTTGGAGATTTCACTATGCACTAAACATTCAAATATCTAAACATCTTGGTTATCAAATTTCATTTATAATGGGTTTTTGGTTAGTTTGTTTATGAATATTTTGCAGAGACTAAAAAACTCTAAAAGAAGTCCCGAAAACTACAAGGAAAGGACTTGTTCTTTTAAGTCACTGATGTCTTGATAGTGCACCATGCTGTCAAGTCTGTGTTTGTGTGTGTCAGAGGGCCAATAAAACATGCCTGTCCCTTCAATACTGTGTGATGTCTTGTTTGTGTATTGTTAAAACCAATGTCCTGATAAAGCCCGTATGTCCTTACAAACACTATTTTTCAGAAGGCGGACATTCCGAGCAGGTCCTCATATACAACCATAATGTCAGGTCTTTATATAAATTGTTTAAATTTGTGTAAAGTAATTCTGAAGTGAAATTTGTTTTCCTCAGAGCTGATTAGATTTTTGACATTTGTAGCATCACTGTAGCACAAGGGAAGGGTGGGTACCTTTAAACCATGGTACAACTTGTTTACCAGGCAAAGTCCACCTAATACATAAAACCAGTATGTGTGTGTGTGTGTGTGTGTGTGTGTGTGTGTGTGTGTGTGTGTGTGTGTTTATCTGCATGGAAATCGAAGATAAATTTGATCATATGGAGAGAGTGAATATAAATAAATTAATAAGCCAAAAAGTGTCATTGTGTCGTATCACATCCTCCAACTCAGCACCTGCAGTCGCTCCCAG
>NW_025804747.1:0-5994 GCF_014805685.1 Silurus meridionalis | reverse complement strand
TTCTGAAGTGAAATTTGTTTTCCTCAGAGCTGATTAGATTTTTGACATTTGTAGCATCACTGTAGCACAAGGGGAAGGGTGGGTACCTTTAAACCATGGTACAACTTGTTTACCAGGCAAAGTCCACCTAATACATAAAACCAGTATGTGTGTGTGTGTGTGTGTGTGTGTGTGTATACATATTCATTCTACTGTTTTAAAAAAGATATAGATAGATGAATAGTAAAAGATTTGATGCTTGGATTGGAGGAGTCTGATTCACTAGCTCTATCTCACAGTAGAATCTTCACAGAGGTGTTATGAAATGAGAATCATACCATTTTGTTTTCATAGGGGTGCTCAATGTCTGATTTCTGATAGAACTACTGCGTTTCTCCCAATAAGTTAATATACAGCCCATGATGATAATGTAAATAAAAACATGAATAGAAAGAGGCTTTTAATAAACATCTTTAACATGCATGAATTAATCCAATCCCCCCATGACAGATTTAAGTTTCACTGTCTATGATCTGTGGCTAGTAATAACCCATGCAGTCCACACATGCACAGAAATCCAACCATTGATGTCCATACATTATGTGTAATAATGTGAAATGACAAAAAAAAAAGAATTGACCACATGAAGAAAAAGATGTAAAAAAAGGGAATGAAAAGCCAAGACCCTGGTAAAAGTTGAGAAAGCACTCAAACTATGTATATCACAGCACATCTTTTTTTAATATCTTTAATGGCCTGCACTGAACCAGGTTACAAAAGTCCACTTTAGCCTGATTTAAGTAAGTGATTATTCAGGCTGTAGGTTCCTGCTCAGTTGACAGGCCTGTAATCCTGAGATTAGAATATTTTCTTAAATATTTGAATTTGTTTAAAGTTGAATGTTAGCCAGTGTGCCCCATCATTTAACTTGTCTGGACTTGTATACATTGCTATCTCTGATACATCAGCTCTATTATTAAAGCAAAATTATGAGTCATTCATTTGTGTTCAGATAATGAGATCATTAAGATGCTCAGGACAAGTGTGTCTTCAAAACAATACATCTTTGGCCTCATGCACTATATGGAATGATCTACAAGCAGATTTCTGTGAAACTTATAATTCAATTTTGCACATGCCTGTTTTCTACTAATGATAAGAAAGAAATTTTAAGCCACCAATTGAGTTATTATTAATAATAGTATTTTATTTATGAGTTTGATTTCATTTTTTATTTTTAGTATGTAACAAGTCAAATGAATTAATATATATGTATAAAATTGTTATCTGCAATCTGTTACATGTTTTAGTAACATTTAATACATAACAACATTGTGTCACATCAATAAAGGGTATAAATCATTTTTTATCTAAGAACATTAATTAAAGAGTCTGTTTGGAATATTTGCAGAGTTATAATTAATTTAATGCACCTCCTAAACCACGGATAAAACAGAGCGAAATAAATGGATTAATGGTGGAATTAAGATAAACCAGTATAAAAACTTTATGAAATGTTTCTAGTTCAACAATACCCCTAATAAACTGTAAATAAATATGGAAGTAAACACCAGAAACACGGACACTAAAATGAGGACTTTGGCTGCTTTTCTCTCAGATTTCATGGAGTGGGAGGTGATTTTCTGTGTTTGAGGTCGTGTGATTATTAAGCTCTCTGATAGCAGTGGCGTGTTTCTTAGCGATCAGAAAAACCCGACTGTACAATATGATTATGACAGAAAGTGGAAATATAAATGATACAACAAGATCAATTACAGACCAAACCTCATTCAGAATAAGAACACTCTCCAGGACACATTAAAATATGTTTATTGAAACAATAGAATATGCTGTATGCAGACACACACACCAGTTAGAAGAACCACAGTGCACATTATTCCTTGTAGAGATTGTGTTTGTGTAGAAAAATGGGTTTGAAAGAGCAAATAGCGATCCACAGAGATCAGAGCATTATAGAAATTGATGAGGAAAAATCAAACTGCAATAAACCAAAACTGATGCAGAAACTTCCCAAAATCCAACACTCGATCCAGTGAACACAGACGGCATCACTAAAGCACATGAAGAAATCCGACAAGGCCAGAGAGCACGAGCATGTTGGTCGGAGTGTGAAGCTGCTTGAAGTGAAGAACAGAGATGATGATGAGCAGATTTCCACACACTGTTAGAAGAACCACAGCAGCTGAACACACGTACAGTAAGATATAAACTGCAGGAGATACAGATCTCTCTGGACAGGAGAAATGCTCACAGCGATCAGAGAGATTCAACTCCGTCACGTTCATGAACACAGCATGTGAATAAATTCATCAGACTCCCACCCCTAATTTTGATTAAAACAAAGTGAGTCAAATATTAAGATCTTCATCAATGTGTTTCATTACCAGCTCTGATTTATTTATAGTTTATAATTAGATCCCGCCCAAGTTTGATTGACAGTTTTACAAATGATGTCATTCACATGAGTCAAATTGATGTCATTTACCCGATGCAGTTTCAATTCGTTTTTTTTATATCTGTTACAGGATACTGTATGTAAATGAAAACAAATATTCGAGTCAAATCGTTGCCAAATAGATAACTAAAGTTAGCCGTTTACATATGATCACTTTCCAGAAGCACTTAGAGCCTTAATGGCTCACTTACACTGGTCAAAAATAAAAAAGTTATTCGTTTTATTGAATTTCTTAGAGCCTAGGCCAGGGCTTGTTTCAGTATGGAGCATAAGCTTACATTGATAAGATAATTAATAAATGGTTTACATTAGAGTTCAACCGTCGTTGCATCTTAGGATGCTGAGGAGTCCCTTTTAAATCACAGACAAACTTCAAGGTTGTCTTTTAAGGACACATTTTTCCCCAATGAGATTAGCAGGATAGTATCTGGGCTAGGTGTTTACGGACAATATATGGGAATTGGTGTACCCTATGCAGAACCACTCTTCAAATCCAGTGTTTGTTTTGTACGTGCAGATGGGAAAATTTGGAATGTATAGAGATTTGTTAGTCAGAATGGAAGCAAGTACTCATTCTGCAACCTTGTTTCTAAGGGGATGTGACAGCAATCGGCTGACAGATCACCCTGGATCATATTTTGGCTGTCCTGAAGTCCGTGAACCTGAAACATTTTAAACGACCACATTTTTGCTTGTCCAGAAAAAGGGTCAACCGACCTGATTGGTCTCATGCATGATACAATGAGACTGGTGCTGAGCTAATCTCGTCGTAAAAGGTGAAAAACTGTCTGCTTGGTGGCAGCCACTATAAGTAGTGGAGCTGGGGACTTAATCTGTGGGCCATGATTTTAGGGAATTGCTTCAGGTCAACGGACTCTTTTTGAGGGGGGGTTGAGTGAACAGAATTTGGGTGGCGAACAGGTGTTCCACCAGTTTCGAAGACACTTAGAACAATCATCAAGTTTATCGACGGGTAAATGCACATGTCTGCAACCAGTGAATATGCACAGTTTTGTTAAAGGGAAACAGTTTTAGAGTATTCAATGAACTGCCACAATCCTCAGATAATTTAGCGCGGTGCTGTCCCATTCGCGCAAAACGATTCAGGTTTGGTTCTGAGAAATCCTGAGAGCCTTCAGAAATCTACGCCGGCGTTTGATAAAAAGAGGACAGAAATGCGCTGATGCTCAGGTGGTAAATGTTTGTAAAACTTTAGTGCCAATTCTAGAAGCTTAGCTAGAAAGTTTTGACATGGGCTTGCAAACCACTTAGTTGAGCTAGAAACTTTAAAATTTCACCTTTCCTCACAAACACACACTCAAATGCCTATTCAAACTGCGAAGTGATTGTTTGGTGACAATGGACCAGTTGGCAATACAAATTTACGCTGTGGAAGTGGGAGAACCGATTTTTCTAGAACAAGTATTCTGGTAGAGTCGTGACAACTGAAAACTGAACGTATCTTATGCCTCTCAAAAGAGGACAGGAGTCCCCTTGCGAGCAGGAGTTCCCCCTGGGTAGACAGTTTTACACAAATGATGTCATTGGATAAAGATGTCAAGTAATTTTTTTTATATCTGTTACAGGATACTGTGTAAATGAAACAAATATTCATCAAATTTATATAACTAAAGTATATTCTAGAAAGAGTCTCACACTTCAAAATAAAAAAATTTATTGAATTTACACATCTGCATAATATTGATAATTAATAAATGGTTTAAGAATTCCAGCTGAGTTATTGGTTTAATTCTGAGTATGTTATAACAAGAACCACAGTGTAGTGCAGATGAATGTGATGATTTACATACATAATTAATGTTTAAGACAATTCTTATTTTTATCTCACCACATTTAGAAAAGCACTGATTTTATGTTTTCAAAAGTCTTCATGACTGTTGATGATTTCACAGTGAAGATGTTTTGGATCATTCTTCCTAAACATGTCCCAGTGTAGAGTATATTCAAAGCACTTCTAAAGTGCTGTGGCCATTTTTACTGAACTGGTTTTAAACACCTGATGAGTGTGTAAACAATTAGCGGGTTGTTATTACTTGTAGCAGAATTAATTCCACAACACACTCAAAAATGTAGAACAGTCTACAAACTTGATGAGCTTCAAGATAGTCACCTGAAATGGTCTAACAGTCTTGAAGGAGTTCCCGAGATGCTGGCACTTGTTGTTTGCTTCACTCTGCAGTCCAGCTCATAAACCATCTGATTCAGGTTGACTGTGGAGCAGGTCATTAATGCACCCATCACTTTCTTGGTCAACAGCTTGATGCCTTCATTTGACTTTTTTTGTAGTCATGAAAATAAAGTGAACTTTGAATGAGAAGGTGTGTCAAATTTTTGAGATATATATATATATATGTATATATATATATATATATATATATATATATATAGATATATAGATATATATATATAGATATATAGATATATAATATAACATGCATCAGAACATTTTAAACTGGAAAGACAGACCAGAGTGGAATTAAGGTCACAGACCAGAGACTAAAAGAGGATGAAATAGATTCAGAATGATTCTGCTGAGCATCTTCTGTTTGCAGGAAGACCTCGTGGGGCCATAGCTGAAAGCACTGATTTCTTCACAGTTCCTGTGACACAGAAATTCAGTTCTTGCACTGGACAGTCAGTTAACCTTCTCCTGATCTAGGGCCTGAAAAGGAGGAGGAAAAAATGGATAACAGGTCAGGAAGAGGGAACATACCCTGATTTAGGATAGAGAAAGGCACTGGCATACCTGAGTAAATAATAGAAGAAGGAGCACAGACCTGAAATCCCTAATCTTTTAAGAGAGGATGGCCAGGAACACAATGTCTGTGAGGAACAAATGCACCTTGTTAATGGCTCAAAAGGCTGGACAGTAAGATAATGCCAAGTCCACATAAAGCACTCCAGATCGTACTGAAGGCCTTGCTCCGGTACCACAGAATAAATGTTAACAAAGGGTCAGGCTGCAATAATGGACAAGAAAATCCTTTAATGGAAACAAAAACCGTTTGAAACTGTTCTGAATCAGTTAACTGATAAGTAGTTGGTCTACAAGATGTGAATAGGACCACCTCAATATCTACAGTGGAGAGCAGATTTCTCCTCCATCTAAGAGGTCATATGCTGATAACATGTTCACTCAAAAAAGCAGCGAACAGGAGGAAATACAAACATGGCTTCCAGCTAGACTGATGTTAGGAAAAACAGAACAAAGCAATGTCTCTTGTGTCACAAACAGGTTCACCTGTGCCTGCAAAATCTTTAGATTTGCTCCACCACGATGTGGTGTCTGTGTTTAATTGGCCTATATAACTGAAGAGACAGCTTTGGGCCAGCAGGAGAATGCCAGCTTCTACAGGAGAAGAAATTGCAGACGCCCTCAGCTTGATGTGAAACCACCAGTGTTGACACATCTGTCTGTAACACCATGAACAGAAATCATCATGCCTGAGACAGGAACAAACAGCAGAAAAATAATTCTGATCCAGGATACCAAACAAGAACCAGAAAACAACTGACCA
>NW_025804746.1:0-5995 GCF_014805685.1 Silurus meridionalis | reverse complement strand
AATGTTTGCTGACAGAAAAAAGCACTGTATTCAACATTATTGAATAAATATCTAAAACAGCTTAAAGTAAGTTTGTCTGACTATACAGAGGATGACTGTATCCAGCACTGTAATCTCAGGTTAACTCACTTAGCTATATGATAAATTTCCATGATTTCTTGATTGAATTTTGTTTGACAGTATAAAGTAATTAATTTGCTTTTGAATATTTAAATTCTAACACAACCAAATGATTCTCAATTCATACTTCTCTCTGAACTTACCCACTTCCTTTTTTTAGTTTCCCTGGAGAAATGGGCGTGAAGGTACTCCTGTGCTTCCCATTCTACAGACGCTGCAAACAGCGATGCAAAGACCAAGAATGCCCTCCCGAAGCAGGTTAACCAGCTATACTTATTATATGACTATGATTTAATTTATGTGCCTCTCTGTATTAGCCTGCTAATTAGAATAATTTATAGCAGAACTGTTAATAAACTTGTGCTGATAGGCTGTATATGGTAGAATGAAAATGCATGATTTATCTAACACATTAGCCGTTTATAGTCTAACTTATCATAGCCGATGTACAGCTAATATAAAATATATGACAGTATAGTATTTTTCTGATCATAGTTCTAATATTACAATGTCATCTCTTAAAGAACCTGCAGTACGAAAGCTGAGCCAAAGCCACGTCTCTGCTCAACAGCATCGACAGTCAGTGAGGGTGACAGTGGAAGCAACCTGGGTGGGGTTCACCTCAGTCAGCTTCATCCGGTTTGTGTAATCTTCTGTAATCTGTACTTATGTGTGTGTGTGTGTGTGTGTGTGTGTGTGTGTGTGTGTGTGTGTGTGTGTGTGAGAGAGAGAGAGAGAGATAGAGAGAATAGAGAGAGAAATAAAGTGAGTGACATGATGATGTCACAGGCAGAGGGCGGGCATCTAGGTGTGATGTCACAGTGTGACACGTCATATAATTCAAAGCGTGCTTTTGTTTCTCATTTGTGAATTTACCAATTGTAAGTAAAGAGACACTAAAATTGACAACCACCAAACAAACAAACAGCAGCAAGAAGCAGCAGATTAGCAGCAACTAAAAAACATTACAACTTCTATTGAACATTTCTTCATACAGGTACCTGGTAAGTCGTCTAAATAATTATGGCAGAATATTGTAGATTATTTAGTAGAAGACTGAAAAGTACAAAGTCATTATTTAGTGACATTTGCATGGGTAACTAGGGCTAGCTAATCTTAGCTTTTATAGTTTAACTTTTATATTAATCCAACAAATGTACCTAATAATTAGTATAGAATCTATTAGACAATGAAGTAGCTTAATTTAACCTATTTATCCCATATTTTAATCAAACTCATGTAACCTGTTTACTCCAAGTATAATTAACATAATATACTAATAAATAGAGTAGAATAGGGTCAGACTGGGACTACAATTTTAATAATCCTTGCAGCATGTTTTATCTGTTGTGGAATTCCTTGTCATTGTTTAGACAATACGACAGCTCCCAGTGTATAAAATTACAGGTGAAGAGTCTTCTACAGAAAACATCTCCACAGATATGGATCAAAACATCTATGTGGATTTGGATGGAGGGATTATGGCCTAGTCAATGAGAAAAATGACTGTAACAAACGTTCCTTATAACTAAAAGCACTAAACTCTTTCTACGCTTTAATTCTGATTCTTTGATTAATATAAATCATGTTGTTGTGTGTGTATTTTATGCTGTGTGCAGGAACATGGCAGCTGGTGAACATAGGTGGCTTCTGCAAGGTATGTGCATCAAGGCACGTGTTTGTACATCAAGCATGTGCTGATATCGTCAACTTTGTCACCTCTAGAATGATGCTTGTTATTTTTCTTCATTGCCTGTGGTGCCTGGAGCAGCCACCTGTCCTTTAGGTAAACGGTGCTAATTTCGTAAATGGTACAGGTTTCCTCCAGAAAGGACAATGTAAACTGATGAGACGTTCAGACTGATGGACATTCTGCACCACGCTGACATGTTCTCCCAGATGGAATGTGGATAGATTCCATCCAGAACTTTGTCTATGATCTTCTGCAGGACTTAAGCTGATCACCGTATCTTCATGTCGTGGGGCTATTACCCTTGCCCAATCGTTTGGAGTTCCTGCCAGCTCGCTGGTGCTCAAGCACTCACAGTTTTCTGTTCACGGAATTCGTCATGCAAAGCACCTTTGTAACATTACACCATCTTCTGTGGCTATGTTCTATGGACAACTGAACCAGCGAAACATCGTGATTGGAATTCGTCCTATCCTTTGTCACAAATTTCACACAATCAGGAAAGACTCAATGGTATTCTCATCGAAATGTCACGGTGGTGTTTTTGAGGTTTCATCATGAGGTGTGGTCTGCACTGCAGTCTCACAGTTCTATATCTGCTCTTTGCCGGACTGGATCAGACGACTATCACCCATTAAAAAAAAAAGTGAGTCTGGACATCAAGGACAGGAACTGAAAGCTCTCCATGTCCAATAATAATTAATAAAATCAATAAAAATCTAAAATATGAAATCACTTGTTTATTGAAGTGTTCGACATCATTTAAATCCTGATTCTAAATCAGTGTTTCTCAACTGGAAGATGCTTTTAAGATAAATAATTATACTCCACATGATAAACTTTTGGAAAAAATGTGACAAAAGTGAAATTGCACAATTAAAAGATGAAGTTAAACCATGATTTTTCAAAAGCGTATGACCTCCTCATGGATTCTTGCATCTTGCTTATATCCCTCTTGTGGGGCAGGGGCTGTGACTCGGGGTCATAATGCTGAGGGGAGGGAGGTCAGCAGGAGAGGAAACTGGTCCTCAGTTCCACATTGTGCAAAACACCACACACCCTTATAATCTTACACACTGAGCATCTGAGGGGTGAAGCCTCTGTCACCTGTCATATTATAGACTACATCAGGACAATGTTAACAATTTCTACATGTTGTTAAAGTCACCAAGAAGCCAGTCATCACGTCCTGCAGCTGCCTGTAGTCTGTTCCTACACTGCTATGTGTCAGGATAAAGGAATCATGTGCTGAAGCAGGTCAGTGTGCCACAATGTTTGTGAGGGTGTTAGAGTCACATATGACTTGCACTTTGAAAGCTGTTTATCAGTGTTGGGCAGTAAAACCGATGCGTTACTTTTACAGTAACTAATACTGTAACGTTACCGTTACCGTATGGTGCGTTACCTGTTACTTTTTAAATGAATGAATTTGGGCTGAAGTGTAGACTACAGCCTAACTTGCTCCAACAGCGTCGCATTGTAGAATTGGTGGATGAAACCTGTAAACAGGAAGAAGGCGCACTGTGGGCGTGTCTCCGTTTATTCAGGTCTGTGCGGTAATGGCGAGTCGGCGAGAGCAAGGAGTTTCTCAAAGTGGAAATATGCTCATTTATTTCACTTTAGTTGAGTATAAAGACAAAAACTTTTAAGTCAAATGTAAGCTGTGTCTTTCTGGTTTGAAGCTCGTATCTACTGCGATAAACAGCAACTCCAATCTGCTCCTCCAGAAACTCCATGCCTGAGGAGCTAGAAGCTAGAAGCTAACCCGGTGTTCTGTTCTACATTGTTGATAGTTTTCATACTTCAGCTGTGAAAGGAACATTTTTAAGAGCTCAACACAACAGCTTTTATGATGCAGAATCTACTTTAGTGTTTGATTGTGAATATATTATTCAGCTTGTTTTGTTATTTATTTCAGAAATGCTTGTGATATATTCAGTTTGCTGCTCTGACTTTAATAAAATAGTGTTTAAAAATGACTTTGTGTTTAAGTCAGTTTTGTGTTTGTATAAACCATAACACATAAAGGGCATTAATGGGAACATTAAAGAAGGTTCTTTAAAAAGTAACTAAAAGTTACTTTTAACAGTAACACATTACTGTGTAAATAATTAACTAAGTAACTTAGTTAATTTTGAATGAAGTAACGAGTAACTGTAACTAGTTACTATTTTTTTGTAGCAAAACACTGCTGTTTATTAACATATACAAATTCATTTTCATACAGAGTCTTTACAGAAATATGAGTGCAGTCAATTGTGTTAATTACATTTGTAAAACTGAACATTGCTGCAAAGTGCATTTTAATTTCAGCCTGTTCTTCACAGTGAAGGAAACCTGATGTATCAACTACCCACCTTAATAATAACATCCAAAATGACAGGCATTATGACACTCAGGGGCAGATACCAGACCTATAGCATGAGATTTAATAGAATTATATTATATCTAAAGAAGATCTTTGTGAAAAAGTTGATTATATATAATATTTATATAAAGTACTTCCCTGTCTGCCATTTCCACTAGAAACAACCTGTTGTCATTAACCCCAGAGTGGTGAGGACCTGTATTTGGACGGGGATGGCATGGTTCTGGTGTGTTTCCCTCTGTAGTACTGGACCCAATTCAGCACATAGATCCAGGAGCACAGCTGTAGGAATCTAAATCAGCTTATTAGCCAGTCATCATCATGGACAAGAAATCATCATGGTCTCTGGAGACTCTTTTTCTCCTTAATCTTCCATTGGTGTAATCCTCCAGCAGTGCCATCATGCAGCATTACACACTGGAGCCACCACAGCATTTATGATTTATTCCAGCTCATTATGGAAAGATAAAATAAACTGATACTGATGCTCTGCTTCCTCTGTAGCAGGTATTTTGTTAGTGTTAAGATGGCAATATCCAAAATCACGCATCAAGGTAAGTTTTAATGTACTTACTTGTTTGCGATTGTCCTATGCCAAATAGGGGCTGCATATGTGTTCGTGTCTTGGTTATGCATTAATTGTTTAATGATAATTTCCTTTGGTGGGATGATTTCGACATTGGTTTCCTCACCTTAGATGTAAGATGCAAGATTAGAAGATGTTTTTTACGGTTTGTCTAATATAGGCGATATTGTCTGAAGTATCCAAAAGAATCCACGATAATTTTCATATGCCGAAAAAATAGATTTATGAAAATTTATTGTTAAAAAGTGAGAAAAGGAACTAAAGAAAAACGGACATTTTGAAAAGACTTCAATCTTGCAATCTTTTTGGCTTTATAGTCGAATTTCTTTCTCCTAACTTACAAAATTTGTGATCCAATTGGAGACTGGATTACTCTTTTGTTTGAAGACTACGATCCCCTGGTGCCTTGCGCAGCTGTATTGTCTAAGTGTTATGTGTTGTGTGTACCGTCTGTGTAGTGTTGTGTGTCTGTTCTTTGTTCTGTGTAAAGATTGGATGTATAGGAATTGTGCGGTTATTGAACTAATCCTTATTTAGATCATTTGGCATTATGGAGTGAAATTGTATTACATCTAGATACTTTTCCTAGAGATTTAGATGCTGCTAGAGGTTTCTACTATGCTCCAGGTTAACTTAACTCATGCTCTGCACTGCAACAGGAAGTGGTGCATTCAGCACAAAACTCAAGGAGGAGGTCCTAGGAAAAGGGAAGTTCTATTAGGAATGGATAGATTTCCAATTTCATGTCCTGTAACTCACCTTTTGCCTGTAGTGACAGAGTGGTACTAATTTTATCATAGCTTTACAATAATTCCAAACTCGCCTTTAAACCTTTTAGGAAGAGATGTGATGCACAAAATGAGAATGGAAATTCTGTTTTTGAAACCAATGTCTCACTGTCTTTTTCTCTGTCCTTATGCCTTATGCAGAGGTCCTGCCTGATGAACCAAATTTAGGTGAAGTTAACCCTAAATTATGGGCCTCTCACAAAAATCAGGTTTAATCCAGGTAAAGCCGTATCATGCACTCATGAAAACACACCATCCGATTTTGTTAAACAATATCCATTGTCGAAGAGAAGAATGTTGGCATTGCTCCAGTTATTGACAATTTATTGTCACAAGGTGTTTTGAACGAGACACATTCACCGTATAACACCGATTAATCCTGTCTTGAAGGCAGATAAAAATACTGGAGGTTAACACAAGATTAACGTGAGATTAATAAATTA
>NW_025804745.1:0-5996 GCF_014805685.1 Silurus meridionalis | reverse complement strand
TGCTCCTACCTTAGTAGTCTCCTACTTTGTTGAGACTATGACCAGATATTAGATAGAAAGTTTTCACTGCTATAGCATGGTTATTGTATGTCGATATTTATTTTAACTATATTTGTATTTGATCATATTTTATGTTGAGGACCTTAGCAAGTCTCAAATTAATGGTAGGACTAGCATCAAGACAAAAATCAAATCTATGCTTCTGCCTTATTAGCTGTTAGTTTGAATGCATATGTCCATGCAATATTTTTTTCCCTAAATCTAATAGCAAAGAATTTCCATTTAACAGCTGGCTGAGTATTTGCCAGCTTGCATTGAGGTGCTGTGGTTTAGTTAATTAAAGTCCCTGTCTAGTAAACAGGAGATCTTAAGTTCGAATTCCAGCAGTGCCTGATGCAGTTGTCCTTTGCTGCTTCCGCTTGAGTGTTTTCCAGCTATTACTTTATGGCTTGTGATTTAACATTGCAAGTGGATAAGATGGTTTCTCTGGGGCACTGAATGGTGAATTGCAGGCTTTGCTCTGACCCTTTTAAAAGCTTGATAGTATTTGTTAGCAATGAAAAAAAAACTGTGCTGTTAAACAAACTACAAGCCATCCATTAAGATAAACATTTCCGAGATAGTAAAATACAGCACTGTGTAACGTAGGGCTCTGTGGCCAAATGGATAGCGCATCAAGACAATGGACTGGTTAAAAGATGACGAGATGCCTATACAATCAATAAAAAAGAAAGAAAACGAACTGCAAAAAGAGTTTACCTGAAGGAAGTGACAGATATGACAGATATGAAAGATATGAGAGTATCAGACATAAATAAAGCATTAATAGAGCAGATTGGTGAAGGGAGGATTCTCGTAGTGCGTCCCAAACAAAGTGTCTTGTGTGTATTCAGTGTACACTTATTGCTAGTGTTATGTGTGTATACAGACAGAGCGTGTGTGTGTATTCACACTTCAATGTTGTGTGTATTAGACGCACAGTAAATTAGATGCAGTGTATCATGAGTGTGGTGTGTGTAAATTACACTGTACACTCACTGTGAGTGTGTTTTGTGTGTTATGTGTGTGTGTGTGTGTGGAGTGTGTGGAGTGTGTATTAGAATATGAGGTGTTTGGTGGTGTGTAACATACACTCAGATGTCGTTTGTATGTGGTGTGTACACATGAGTGTGTATGTGGTGTGTATTAGATGTATGTGGTGGTATTAGATCCACACTGAGTGTGTGATGTGGTGTGTAACACACACACACACTGGTGTGAAATTAAATTGTGAGTGTGTTTAAGATTACTGAATGTGGTGTGTATTAGATGTGAGTGTGCTGTGGTGTGTATTAGATGTACACTCCCACTGTGAGTGTGTATGTAGTGTATTAGATGTGAGTGTGGTTTATGATGTTATTTGATAGTTGTGTGTATGTATTAGATGTACACTCACTGTGAGTGTGTATGTGTGTGTATTAGATGGAGTGTATGTGGTGTGTATTAGATGTACACTCACTGTGAGTGGTAGTGTATTAGATGTGAGTGTGTATGTGGTGTGTATTAGATGCGAGTGTGTATAGATGTACACACTGTGAGTGTGTATTGTGTGAAGATGTACACACTGAGTGTGTATGTGGTGTATTAGATGCACACACACACACTGTGAGTGTGTCATGTGTGCAGATGAGTTTGAGTGTGGTGTGTATTAGATGTACACACTGAGTGTGTATATGTGACAGAGATGTACACATGAGTGTGTATGTGGTGTGTATTAGATGTACACACAGTGTGTGTGTGGTGGTGTGTATTAGATGTACACACTGTGTGTGTGTGTGTGTTGTAGAACACTGATGTATGCTAGAAACACCTGTGTGGTGTATTAGATGAGTGTGTATGTGTGCAGATGAGTGCTGTGGTGTGTATTACAGCGAGTGTGTGGTGTGTGTAAAAGACAGTATATGTAACAGATGAGTGTATGTGGTGTGTATTATGATCCACTGTGAGTGTGTGTAATAGATGTACACTCCGAGTGTGTATGTGGTGTGTATTAGATGTGAGTTGTGAGTGTGTATCTTCTGTGAGTGTATAGATGTGAGTGTGTATATGGTGTGTATTAGATGTGAGTACAGTGTGTATTAGTGTGAGTGGTGGTGTATTAGATGTACAGTCACTGTGTGTGTGTATGTGTGTATTAGATGTACACTCACTGTGAGTGTGTATGTAGTCTGTGTGAGTGTATGTGTGTGTATTAGATGAGTGTGTATGGTGTATTAGATGAGTGTATAGTGTATATTTAGTGTGTATATGTGTATTAGATGTGAGTGTATAACACACACACACACACACACACACAGGTGTATTAGATGTGAGTGTGTATGTGGTGTATTAGATGAGTGTGTATGTGGTGTATTAGATGTACACTACGTGAGTGTGTATTAGATGTGAGTGTGTATGTGTGTATTAGATGTGAGTGTATGTGGTGTGTGTATAGATGTGAGTGTGTATGTGTGTATTAGATGAGTGTGTGTGAGTGTGTATTAGATGAGTGTGTATGTGAGTGTGTATTAGATGTGTGTATGAGTGTGTATTAGATGTGAGTGTATGTGAGTGTGTAGAGTGTGTATGTGAGTGTATTAGATGTGTGTGTATGTGAGTGTGTATTAGATGTAGTGTGTATGTGGTGGTATTAGATGTGAGTGTGTATGGTGTGTATTAGATGTGAGTGTGTATGTGGTGTATTAGATGTACACTGTGAGTGTGTATGTGGTGTGTATTAGATGTGAGTGTGTAGATGTGAGTGTGTATGAGTGTATTAGATGTGAGTGTGTATGTAGTGTGTATTAGATGAGTGTATGTGAGTGTGTGATGTGGTGTGTGTGTATTAGATGTGAGTGTGTATGTGGTGTGTATTAGATGACACTCACTGTGAGTGTGTATGTGAGTGTGTATTAGATGTGAGTGTGTATGTGGTGTGTATTAGATGTGAGTGTGTATGTGGTGTGTATTAGATGTGAGTGTATGTGTGTGTATTAGATGTGAGTGTATGTAGTGTAGATGTGAGTGTATGTAGTGTGTATTAGATGTGAGCAGTGTGTATTAGATGTGAGTGTATGTAGTGTGTATTAGATGTGGTGTGTATGTGGTGTGTATTAGATGTGAGTGTGTATGTGGTGTGTATTAGATGAGTGTGTATGTGTGTATTAGATGTGAGTGTGTATGTGTGTATTAGATGCGAGTGTGTGTGGTGTGTATTAGATCAGTGTGTATGTGGTGTGTATTAGATGTGAGTGTGTATGTGGTGTGTATTAGATGTACACTCACTGTGAGTGTGTGTGGTGTGTATTCTGTGAGTGTGTATGTGGTGTGTATTAGATGTACACCATGTGAGTGTGTATGTGGTGTGTATTGGATGAGTGCTGTGTATTAGGATGTGGTGTATGTGGTAGATGTACACATGTGGTGTGTATGTGAGTGTGTATTAGATGTATATGTGAGGTGTATGTGGTGTGTATTAGATGTGAGTGTGTGTGGTGTGTATTAGATGTACACTCACCAGTGAGTGTATGTGGTATTCGATGAGTATGTGTATTAGATGAGTGTGTATGTGGTGTGTATTAGATGTACACGATGTAGTGTATGTGTGTATTAGATGTGAGTGTATTGTAGATGTGAGTGTGTATGTAGTGTGTATTAGATGAGTGTGTATGTGGTGTGTATTAGATGTGTGTATGTAGTGTGTATTAGATGTGTGTGTATGTGAGTATGTATGAGTGTGTATGTGGTGTGTATTAGATGTACACTCACTGTGAGTGTGTATGTGAGTGTGTATTAGATGTGAGTGTGTATGTGGTGTGTATTAGATGTGTGTATGTGGTGTGTATTAGATGTACACTCGATGTGAGTGTGTATGTGGTGTGTATTAGATGTGAGTGTGTATGTGGTGTGTATTAGATGTGAGTGTGTATGTAGTGTGTATTAGATGTGAGTGTGTATGTGGTGTGTATTAGATGTGAGTGTGTATGTGGTGTGTATTAGATGTGAGTGTATGTGGTGTGTATTAGATGTGAGTGTATGTGTGTATTAGATGAGTGTGTATGTGTGTATTAGATGTGAGTGTGTATTAGATGTGAGTGTGTATGTGAGTGTGTATTAGATGTGAGTGTGTATGTGAGTGTGTATTAGATGTGTGTATGTGAGTGTGTATTAGATGTGAGTGTGTATGTGAGTGTGTATTAGATGTAGTGTGTATGTGAGTGTGTATTAGATGTGTGTGTATGTGAGTGTGTATTAGATGTGAGTGTGAGTGTATTAGATGTGAGTGTGTATGTGGTGTGTATTAGATGAGTGTATGTATGTGGTGTGTATTAGATGTGAGTGTGTATGTGGTGTGTATTAGATGTACACTGATGTGAGTGTGTATGTGTGTATTAGATGTGATGAGTGTGTATTAGATGTGAGTGTGTATGTGAGTGTGTATTAGATGTGAGTGTGTATGTGTGTATTAGATGTGAGTGTGTATGTGAGTGTGTATTAGATGTGAGTGTGTATGTGGTGTGTATTAGATGTGAGTGTGTATGAGTGTGTATTAGATGTATGAGTGTGTATGTGTGTGTATTAGATGTGAGTGTGTATGTGGTGTATTAGATGTACAGTGTGTGTATGTGGTGTGTATGTGAGTGTATGTGAGTGTGTGTATGTGAGTGTGTATTAGATGTGAGTGTGTGTATGGGTGTATTAGAGTGTGTGTGTGAGTGTGTATTAGATGTGAGTGTGTATGTGGTGTGTATTAGATGTGAGTGTGTATGTGGTGTGTATTAGATGTGGTGTGTATGGTGGTGTATTAGATGTGAGTGTGTATGGTGTATTAGATGTGTGTGTGTATGTGTGTGTATTAGATGTGAGTGTGTATGTAGTGTGTATTAGATGTGTGTATGTAGTGTATTAGATGTGTAGTGTGTAGTGTGTATTAGATGAGTGTGTATGTAGTGTGTATTAGATGTATGAGTGTGTATGTGGTGTGTGTGTATGTGTGTGTATGTAGTGTGTATGTGAGAGTGTGTATGTGAGTGTATGGAGTGTGTACAGTATGTATGTAGGTGTATGTGGTGTGTATAGAGTGTGTATGTGTGTATGTGGTGTGTATGTAGAGAGTGTGTATGTGGTGTGTATTAGATGAGTGTGTACAGAGTGTGTGTATGGTGTATGGAGTGTGTATGTGGTGTGTATGGGTGTATGTAGTGTGTACAGAGTGTGTATGTGGTGTGTATGGAGTGTGTATGTGGTGTATGGAGTGTACAGTAGTGTATTAGATGGTGTATGGTGTGTATGGAGTATGAGTGTGTATGTGGTGTATGGAGTGTGTACAGAGTGTGTATGTGGTGTATGGAGTGTGTGTACAGAGTGTGTATGTGGTGTATGGAGTGTGTATGTGGTGTGTGATGTGAGTACAGTGTGTAGTGTGTGTATGTATGTATGTATGTGGTGTGTACAAGTATGTATGTGTGTATGGAGTGTGTAGAGTGTGTATGTGTGTGTATGAGTGTGTATTAGATGTGAGTGTGTATGTAGTGTGTATTAGATGTGAGTGTATGTAGTGTGTATTAGATGGTGTATGTAGTGTGTATTAGATGTGTGTATGTGAGTGTATTAGATGAGTGTGTGTATGTGGTGTGTATTAGATGTACACTCACTGTGAGTGTGTATGTGAGTGTGTATAGTGTGTGAGTGTGTATGTGGTGTGTATTAGATGTGTGTATGTGGTGTATTAGATGAGTGTGTATGTGGTGTGTTATTATGTGAGTGTATGTATGTGTGTATTAGATGTGTGTATGTGTGTGTATTAGATGTGTATGGAGTGTATGTAGTGTATTAGATGTATGTGTATGTGAGTGTGTATGTAGAGTGTGTATGTAGTGTATAGTAGTGTACATTATGTGTGTATGTGGTGTGTATTAGATGTGTATAGTGTGTATGTGTATGTGTGTATTAGATGTGTGTATGTGTGTGTGTATGTG
>NW_025804743.1:0-5999 GCF_014805685.1 Silurus meridionalis | reverse complement strand
TTGAGAGAAACGACGCTTACTGAAACAGCTGCTTCCAGTTCCTGCTGTTTTTTCTCAAGGACATCGTTGCTTTCGTTTTGTCCTTCTCAAACTCTTTCTGACACTGGTTTAGCAGCAGCATTGAAAATTCACATCGCTTTTGGGTTTTTTGGCCATGGGCACATTTAACTAAAAGACAAATAAGAAGAAAATTCCACAGTTAGAATCACATATAGGCTTAAATGCACTAAAACAAAAGAAGTAGATGTGATGTTTTACTTACCGCAGCCAGAGATTTACACATGATCCCGTACCCACAGAGAAGTTGGGCTTATCAATGGCTTTCTCAAAATCAGGTCGACGACACCCTTAAGTCGCCTCCTCTGTGTCGATGTGGAGCTCTTTCACCTGCTTCATCAGCTGATTGAACATCTCTGGCGTCAGTTTGTTAAGGAAACCGCGCACCGTCCGGAAAAGCTCTTCGCAACACACAACATCAGCAAGACTGTATAAAGCAGAAAAAGAAGGCAAAATATTTAGCTATTACTGATATAATTTATATATTACTGATGATCTGTGAAACAATATTCCTTATTTGGTTTTAAAGTTAAAATAAAGCCCACATGTCAGGGGCTTACCTTGTGTAGCACCACATCAGGTTTTCCAACTACAGCTCAGGAGCAGACTTCTCCAACTACAGCTCAGGAGCAGACTTCTCCAACTTTAACCACATCTCCAACCTCAACAACATCTCCAACATTGCTAACATCTCCAACATCTTCTCCAACCACAATGTACAATAATTTTTTTCAAACCATATTAAAAGAAGGTTTTAATCACTTCTGTTATGCTTTGATAAATTCTGGATTTTTGTCTTTGTTTAGCGAACATTCAACAGTTACTTCAACCACAGATCAAGAGCAGACTTCTCCAACATCTCCAACATCTCCAACCACAGTGTACGTGTAATGTCTTATATATAGGGAAGATTTACATGTTCAGTGACTTCTGTGATGCATTTATAAATTCTGGCTTTTTATGGTCCTCTAGTTATAAATCAACGGTTATTCCAACGATAATTCAAGAGCAGACATCTCCAACATCTGCAACTTCTCCAACATCTCCAACTTCCCCAACAGCTCCTACCATAATGTATGAGGAATTTCAATGTCATATTTATGCAAAATCTACTTTTTTATTCATTGCTGAAATAAAAATAGAAACTATGACTTTTTCTGTTACTCCAGCGATAAATCTCAGTTCCTGCACCTCAGGCGCAGACTTCTCCAGAACCAACAACCACAATGTAGGAATCAATTCTTTATATCATATTTAAGGAAGATTTACATTTTCATTTACTTCTGTTATAAATGTATAATTTCTGTATTCTTGTGTTTCTTCAGTGATGAATCAACGCTTAACCCAGCTACACCTCAGGGGGAGACTTCTCCAGGACCTTCAAGCTCAACGTACGTGTAATTTCTGTATTCAATATTTAAGCAAGATTTACTGTTCCGTTAACTTTTGTGTTGCATCTGTACATTCTAAATGTTTTTGTGTCTCTAGCGCTGGATCAGCTGTGGTCTCACGTCAGGCTGATGTTCAGCAGCTCCACTCCTGTTCCTAGTGAGAATGGTGTCAGTGCTTTCAAAGCACTGCTGAACTCCACACTCAAAACTTCCCGACACTGTAACAGTGCAGAACTTCACCACAAAGGTCCCTTTTCCTTTCTAAATCCACAGTAAAGCTACAAATATCCACCTTGTTGTCACAAAGTTCTACGGTTTCCAGAACTGTTAGCAGTAATAAATAATATTTCTCTTGTATTTTGTTGATCCATAGACATTTCAGACCGCTCCTACGAAGTCATCCTTACATTCCTCATCAGAAACATCAGTGTTCCAGAGAGCGTTGACCTCACGAACAACATCTACACCCAAGTGAAGACCATCACCAATGATTCTGTGAGTAAACATTAACTCTGAAATAGAACATCTGACTTCTATTAGAAAGTGGTTTAAGCATCAGGCGTCGCCACGTGCATCACCAGTCCCTTTTGGCCAATCGACTGTGAAAGTAAAGCAACATAACGATGTGGAGGAAATCTTTGGTGATGATTTTCCTGAGATGCTAGGCAGTGTTGAGCTTACAGAGAGACAACATCTCCCCAGTTCAGTGCACTGGGTGGAAGTCATGTAAGGAGCATGAAAGGGCATTAGTGGAGGAGCTGCACACCAGCTATGACACAGTTACAACTAAACATTAAGTATCCTGATTGTTCTCTCCAGGTAAATACACTTCTGATACCTCCTGGTGCTCATCCAATCGATCCCACTTCCTACAACTTCACGTAAGTTCCTGCAGAAGACTGCAGTTCTGACATTTACTCTGTGAAATTCGTATTGTGAAGTCATTTGGACCATGATATTATTGCTTTCTCTTCACTCTAGGAGTTCAGTGGATCAAGTTACTGGTCACATGGAATACAGTTTAGAAATCGTCTACAGTCAGCGGGAGAACGGTGGTTACACCACAATCTGATCACCTCGCTCTACAAAATGATCTGTATTTCGTCTGTAGTGCCTAGCGCTCGTCAAACTGAACACAATGATGTGGAATAGTGAAATAGTGCTCACACAGTCCTATACGTTGATCCTGTAGAGGGAGTGTCGACGTCAATTGGTCACACATCTTGCTAATTCAATTCAATTCAATTCTTTTTTCAAATTTTTATTTGTATTGCGCTTTTAACAATAAACATTGTCTCAGAGCAGCTTTACACAGATAATGTGGTGATAATGTTCTTTATAAGTATAAGTTTGTCTCTGATGAACAATCCGTGGAGTCGGTGGTGAAGGAAAAACTCCACGAGATGGCATAAGGAAGAAACCTTGAGAGGAACCAGACTCAAGAGGGAACCTCATCCTCATCTGGGTTGCACGAATGTCCATTTATAGCAGATATCGATGTTGCGGGTACAGTGATGACGATCAGAAGCAAAAAGTAGTCCTGAGTCAGTGTAGCAGACTGTTGACATTAACTACAGTCCAATCCATCCTCAAAGCTCCCTTTCCTACTCCAGAATTTCATGGAACCACCCAAGGCATTGCTAAGAAACCGTCCCAAGCTGCACAGAGTGGCCTCCAATAGAAGAGAACACTATCCAGAGGCAGACCAGAACGAAGTGGGAAGATCCACGGAGGGAGGGGCAGGAACAGTGATCACTGGAACCTCAGGAGCATGTTTAACTCGACCGAGAGAGAGAGAGAGAGAGAGAGAAGAGGGTGACAGGAGGAGAAGGATATGGATTATTAAAACTCCTTATTGTTGTATGAAAGTTAATGTCACTGTGCAGTTTGGACTCTGGTAAGACTCGCTGTAGCAGCATAACTAAAAGGGAGAGCGTTATGCTTTATCGTCAGTAGTAGTATTTTATAATCAGTGTGAGATGTAATTGGGAGCAGTGTAGACTAATTAAAACAGGGCTGATGTGCTCATATTTCCTAGATCTAGTGAGGACTCTTGCTGCTGCATTCTGAACTAACTGAAGCTTATTTCTGCACTTACTCCAACACCCAGACAGTAAAGCGTTACAGTAGTCTAATCTAGATGTTACAAAAGCATCTACTAGTTTTTCTGCATCCTGTAACGACATCATATTTCTAATTTTAGCAATATTTCTAAGGTGAAAGAAGGAGATCCTGGTGATATTATTCACGTGAGACTCAAAGGAAAGACTCGGGTCAATAATCACACCGAGGTCTTTGACTGCCGTACACGCTGCAACAGAAACACCATCCAGAGATGCTACGTAATCAGAAAGTTTGCTTCTAGATGCATGTGGTCCTAGTAAAAGTACTTCCATCTTATCTGAGTTGAGCAGAAGAAAATTATCAAGCATCCACTGTCTAATGTCCTTTACACACTTCTCAACATTTTTAAGCTGATCTCTCTCATCTGGCTTTGCTGAAATATACAGCTGTGTGTCATCAGCATAGCAATGGAAGCGAATCCCATGTTTATGTATAATTTCAACCAGAGGCAGCAGATATAAAGAGAAAAGCAGTGGGCCTAAGACAGATCCTTGCGGAACACCAAACTTTATTTCAGAGAGTGTGGAGAACTCACCATTTACATCCACAAACTGATAGCGATCAGTCAAATAAGACCTGAGCCAAGAGAGAGCTGTTCCCTTTATTCCAACAACGTTCTCCAGTCCAGCAAGCAGGAGATTATGATCAGTGGTGTTTCATAAATGTTGTTCCTCAGTAGATGTGAGCAGAACTGCTGTGCTACAACATTTTCTAGAATCTTGGAGATAAAGAGGAGGTTTGATATTGGTCTGTAGTTGGACAGCTGACAGGGTGAAGGTCAGGTTTCTTAATTAGAGGTTGATACTGCAGTTTGAAGGATTTAGGTACAAAACCAGTGCTAATGGAAGAGTTTTTTAAAACAGGTTCAATTTCCTCTGGAATTATCTGTTTGAGAAACTTGTAGGTGAGGGATCGAGAATGCAGGTTGATGATTTTGATGAGGAAATTAATGAAATGAAGTTGTTCTCTTGAATAGGAGTAAAACTTTGTAATTGATTGTCTGTTATAATGACACTGCTGTCTACAGGGTTACTTTATAAAATAATTTGGATTTATTTTAACCGTTTGGATTTCTTGCCTGATGTTTTCTTTATTATTAAAAATCATTATTACCTATTGATGGTGTGCATGTGAGTGCAGTGCTTTTATTCCTGTTCATTTTGCTGCAGTACAGAATAAAAATCTAGGATTCTGCTTGTTATTTTCTATGAGGGTGGAGAAATATGCTGATCAGCAGCACTAAGAGATTTTCTAAAACTCAGGAGATTCTCCTTCCATGCTATTTGAAATACTGTTAATTTTTTTGACGCCATTTACGCTCTAATTCGAGTGTCTGTTTTAAGGTGTGTATGATCATTATACCACTGTGCTGATTTTTCTCCTGATCATTTTGGTCTTAAGGGAGCTCCATCATCTAGAGTGTAACGAACGTTGATTCTAGGTATTCAGTGGCCCAGTTGAGCTCTGCGGGTCTGACAGAGATCTATTTAATATCGTAATTTCTGGAAGATTATTGATAAACGCTGCTGTAGCTGACGTGAATGTGTTTAACACGGTAACGGTGAGGTAGTAATGCAGTGACTGAGGCAGATTTTAAAGAGATTAGATAATGGTCTGAAATAGCTTCAGACTGTGGAATTATGACTAAGTTTTTATTTTTAATCCAAATGTTAACAACAAATCGAGAGTGTGTCCACTATGAGTGGGTCCTATAACATTCTGATTAATTCCAACTGAATCTAGAATGGACACAACTGCTGCTCTTAAGGAGTCTTCCTGATTATCAAAATGAATATTAAAGTCACCAACAATTAATGCTTTGTGTAAAATAATTTGTGATGAAATCTGCAAATTCTAACTGAGAAAATCAGAGTCGGGCCCTGGGGTCTATAAATAATAATTAGTGGAAGTGACTGACTGGACCTGCTTTTGGACACTAATGATTCTGAACTTATAAATGTTCTATTAAATCACACTGTAACTAACATTCTTCTCTTGTAGACACATCTCCAACACCTTCTGCAACTACTCCTCTGGTACAGACTTCTCCAGGATCTCCAACCACAATGTATAATTGTTTTATATCATCATGTATTGCACATTACTCACATGCATCTGTAGTTTAATGATTTTAACTGATTTTTTCATGGTTTTACCTCTGTAGAATTGGATCAGCTGTAATTCAAACCAAGCTGGTGTTCAACGTGTCCTCACCTGGTACCATTGAGAATGTGCTCCCAGAATTATCAAAAGTACGATAGAATCTAAACGGCAAAATGTCAGTGAGGCTTGATCCTCGGTTATATCCAGATTCTGTTGCTGTCTGCATTCCCAAACCTCGCTGAGCCTCTAGGAGTTCTGGACTACAGTTACGAGAGTATGTTCTAATTTATTTCACGAGTACATTTCAACATAATTTATTGTTGC
>NW_025804742.1:242500-244293 GCF_014805685.1 Silurus meridionalis | reverse complement strand
ACAGAGAGTGTAGGCACACACACACACAGAGTGTAGAAGCACACACACACAGAGTGTAGGCGTGTACACACACACACAGAGAGAGAAGCGTGTTACACACACACAGAGTGTAGCGTGTCACACACACAGAGTGTGGGCGTGTCACACACACACAGAGTGTAGAGCGTGTCACACACACAGAGTGTACACACACACACAGAGAGAGAGAGTGTAGAAGCACACACACACAGAGTGTGGGCGTGTCACACACACAGAGAGAGAGCGTGTCACACACACAGAGACACACACACACAGAGAGTGTAGAAGCGTGTTACACACACAGAGAGTGTAGGCACACACACACAGAGTGTAGAACACACACACACAGAGTGTAGAGCGTGTCACACACACACAGAGTGTAGAAGCGTTACACACACACAGAGAGAGAGTGTAGAAGCGTGTCACACACACAGAGAGAGAGAGAGAGAGAGAGAGAGAGAGAGAGTGTAGAAGCGTGTTACACACACACAGAGTGTAGCACACACACACAGAGAGTGTAGAAGCACACACACACAGAGAGAGAGAGAGAGAGAGTAGAAGCGTGTCACACACACAGAGAGAGTGTACACACACACACAGCACACACACACACAGAGTGTGGGCGTGTCACACACACAGAGACACACACACACACAGAGAGAGAGAGAGAGAGAAGCGTGTTACACACACAGAGACACACACACACAGAGTGTAGGCGTTACACACACACAGAGAGAGAGAGAGAGAGAGAGAGAGAGTGTAGCGTGTCACACACACAGAGACACACACACACAGAGACACACACACACAGAGAGAGAGAGAGAGAGAGAGAGAGAGAGAGAGAGAGAGAGAGAGAGAGTGTAGAACACACACACACAGAGAGACACACACACACACAGAGTGTAGGCGTTACACACACACAGAGTGTGAAGCGTGTCACACACACAGAGTGTAGAAGCGTGTCTCACACACACACAGAGAGCGTGTCACACACACAGAGTGTAGGCGTGTTACACACACACAGAGTGTAGAAGCGTGTCACACACACAGAGTGTAGCGTGTTACACACACAGAGAGGTGTAGAAGCGTGTCACACACACAGAGAGAGAGAAGCGTGTTACACACACAGAGAGAGAGGTGTAGGCGTGTCTCACACACACACAGAGTGTAGAAGCGTGTTACACACACACACACAGAGAGAGTGTAGAAGCGTGTCTCACACACACACACACACACACACACACACACACACACACACAGAGAGAGAGTGTAGCGCACACACACACACACACACACACACACACACACACACACACACAGAGTGTAGAAGCGTGTTACACACACACACACACACACACACACACACACACAGAGAGAGAGTGTAGAAGCGTGCACACACACACACACACACACACACACACACACACACAGAGAGTGTAGAAGCGTGTCACACACACACACAGAGAGAGTGTAGAAGCGTGTCACACACACACAGAGAGTGTAGAAGCGTTACACACACACACACACACACACACACAGAGAGAGAGAGAGAGAGAGTAGGAGCGTGTTTCTCACACACACACACAGAGAGTGTAGAAGCGTGACACACACACACACACACAGAGAGTGTAGCGTTACACACACACACACACACACACACACACAGAGTAGAAGCATTTCACACACACACACACAGAGAGAGTGTAGAAGCGTTACACACACAGAGAGAGTGTAGAAGCGTGTCACACACACACACACACACACACACACACACA
>NW_025804742.1:222500-240000 GCF_014805685.1 Silurus meridionalis | reverse complement strand
ACAAGATCATCATACACATTTCTAATCCTTGAGACACACCCACTCTAATCACTTCACATTTCAACTAAAATCATACACAACTCTGTGTGTGTGTGTGTGTGTGTGTGTGTGTGTGTGTGTGTGTGTGTGTGTGTGTGTGTGTGTGTGTGTGTGTGTGTGTGTGTGTGTGTGTGTGTGTGTGTGTGTGTGTGTGTGTGTGTGTGTGTGTGTATGTGTGTGTGTGTTATGACTCCCTGGATGTTCTCCCCAACACACCCAGATGATATTAATTATTAAGCCACTCCCACTCAGAGCAGTGTTCCTGTGACAAACCCTAATAGGTGAAGCAGGAAGGTCATGTGATCATGTCTCACCTGATCCTGGAGTTGCCGCCATGCCAGACAGAGGAGTTTGCATCACAGAGAACACCTACACACACACACACACACACACACACACACACACACACACACACACACACTGAATCCTGCAGTGTATTGAATAATAACAGATAGTATTGTGTGATCGTATGAAGTGTGACATTATGAAAGTGTGTGTGTGTGTGTGTGTGTGTGTTACCTGTTTGTTGCGTGATGTAAGAGGGGAGAATCCGACCCCTGGACTGGACAGGTCATCATAAATACTCCTCACTGGAGGAGCACCACTTTTATCTTTAGGAGTAGGAACCACCGGCTGAGGAGGAGAACCACCTGATACACCTACAACAACATGCAGGTCTAATACTGTTCATAAAAAGAATAATCTAGTTCTGTTATTATTATCATCATCATCATTATTATTGTTATGTGTGTAAGATACCTGTGAGGGGCAGGGCTCTGGTCTCAGCTCCACCCACTGTCAGGCTCAGGGGTCGGGCCTGTGGTGTAGCAGGAGCAGGAAGGTCACCCATCAGGAACCCAGGGAGGAACTGAGCTCCACCAACAGGCTTCGGGGATGATGGAGAACCAAGTGACATCGGCTCCATACCTGCCACAGAAGGACAAAGAAGTTCAAATTATACTTACAGTGGGGCAAAAAAGTATTTATTCAGCCAGCAATGGTGCAGGTTCTCCTAGTCATAAAGATGAGAGGCCTGTAATGTTCATCATAGATACACTTCAACTCTGAGACACAATGAGAAGAAAAATCCAGAAAATCACATTGTCTGATTCTATAAAGAATTTATTTGCAAATTGTGGTGGAAAAATAAGTATTTGAACAAAAGTTCATCTCAATACTTTGTTATATTCCGTTTGTTGGCGAAGACAGAGATCAAACGTTTTCTGTGAGTCTCCACAAGGTTTCTACACACTGTTGCAGGTAGTTTGGTCCATTCCTCCATGCAGATCTCCTCTAGAGCAGTGATGTTTTGGGGCTGTTGCTGGGCAACACGGATTTTCAACTCGCTCCAAAGATGTTCTATGGGGTTGAGATCTGGAGACTGGCTAGGCCACTCCAGGACCTTGAAATGTTCTTATGAAGCCACTCCTTGGTTGCCCGGGTGGTGTGTTTGGGACCATAGTCATGCTGAAAGACCATGTTTCATCTTCAATGCCCTTGCTGATGGAAGGAGGTTTTCACTTTTAATCTCACGATACATGACCCCATTCATTCTTTCCTTTACATGGATCAGTCGTCCTGGTCCCTTTGCAGAAAAACAGCCCACAGGTGATGTTTCCACCCTCATGCTTCACAGTAGGTACGGTGTTCTTTGGATGCAACTCAGCATTATTTCTCCTCCAAACAGGACAAGTTGAGTTTTTACCAAGAAGTTCTATTTTGGTTTCATCTGACCATATGACCTTCTCCCAATCCTCTTCTGGATCATCCAAATGCTCTCTAGCAAACTTCAGACGGGCCGGGACATGTCCTGGCTTAAGCAGGGGGACACATCTGGCACTGCAGGATTTGAGTCCCTGGTGGCGTAGTGTGTTACTGATGGTAGCCTTTGTTACTTTAGTCCCAGCTCTCTGCAGGTCATTCACCAGGTCCCCCCATGTGGTTCTGGGATTTTTGCTCACCGTTCTTGTGATCATTTTGAGTGAGATCTTGCGTGGAGCCCCAGATCGAGGGAGATTATCAGTGGTCTTCAACAAGTTCAAACAGGTGCCATTAATACTGATAACAAGTGGAGGACAGAGGAGCCTCTTAAAGAAGAACTTACCGGTCTGTGAGAGACAGAAATCTAGATTTTTTTGTAGGTGACCAAATATTTATTTTCCACCATAATTTGCAAATAAATTCTTTATAAAAAGAATTGTGATTTTCGGGATTTTTTCTTCTCATTTTGTCTCTCAGAGTTGAAGTGTACTGATGATGAAAATTACAAACCTCACGTCACATCCCTCAGAACGTCCATCACTAATCCCAGAGACCCAGTGTCACGTCCCTCAGAACATCCATCACTAATCCCACAGAGACCCAGTGTCACGTCCCTCAGAACGTCCATCACTAATCCCACAGAGACCCAGTGTCACGTCCCTCAGAACGTCCATCACTAATCCCACAGAGACCCAGTGTCACGTCCTCAGAACGTCCATCACTAATCCCACAGAGACCCAGTGTCACGCCCCTCAGAACGTCCATCACTAATCCCAGAGACCCAGTGTCACGTCCCTCAGAACGTCCATCACTAATCCCACAGAGACCCAGTGTCACGTCCTCAGAACGTCCATCACTAATCCCACAGAGACCCAGTGTCACGTCCCTCAGAACGTCCATCACTAATCCCACAGAGACCCAGTGTCACGTCCTCAGAACGTCCATCACTAATCCCACAGAGACCCAGTGTCACGTCCCTCAGAACGTCCATCACTAATCCCACAGAGACCCAGTGTCACGTCCTCAGAACGCCCATCACTAATCCCACAGAGACCCAGTGTCACGTCCCTCAGAACGTCCATCACTAATCCCAGAGACCCAGTGTCACGTCCTCAGAACGTCCATCACTAATCCCACAGAGACCCAGTGTCACGTCCCTCAGAACGTCCATCACTAATCCCACAGAGACCCAGTGTCACATCCCTCAGAACGTCCATCACTAATCCCACAGAGACCCAGTGACACGTCCCTCAGAACATCCATCACTAATCCCAGAGACCCAGTGTCCCATCCCTCAGAACGTCCATCACTAATCCCACAGAGACCCAGTGTCCCATCCTCAGAACGTCCATCACTAATCCCACAGAGACCCAGTGTCACGTCCTCAGAACATCCATCACTAATCCCACAGAGACCCAGTGTCACGTCCCTCAGAACGTCCATCACTAATCCCACAGAGACCCAGTGTCACGTCCCTCAGAACATCCATCACTAATCCCACAGAGACCCAGTGTCACGTCCCTCAGAACATCCATCACTAATCCCACAGAGACCCAGTGTCACGTGCCTCAGAACGTCCATCACTAATCCCACAGAGACCCAGTGTCACATCCCTCAGAACATCCATCACTAATCCCACAGAGACCCAGTGTCACGTGCCTCAGAACGTCCATCACTAATCCCACAGAGACCCAGTGTCACATCCCTCAGAACGTCCATCACTAATCCCACAGAGACCCAGTGTCACATCCCTCAGAACGTCCATCACTAATCCCACAGAGACCCAGTGTCACATCCCTCAGAACATCCATCACTCGTGGCCACTTTAATAGGAACATGAAGTCCAATCACGTGGCAGCAGAGGATTATATAAAACCATGAAGCTATGGAGAAGAACTTCAGATTCCCATCAAACACCAACATAAAAACCATTAATCTGCTGTGTTTATAAAATAATAAGTTATACATTAATACATTTCCCCTTTAACATACAAATCTGTTTTTGTGTTTCTCACACACACACACACACACACACACACACACACACACACACACACACACACAGTGGTGCTAACCCTACAGCACCTGTATTATAATGCTGTTATTAATAAATAATATTAATAATGACAACTTTATACTGGAACAACTTTATTAGCTAACACATCGGCTAGGCAGCTAGCGCCGTGCTAATGCTAACATCACCACCTGCACGTGTCTGAGAGAAACACGTGTAAATACACACTGTAACACACATCACACTCACCCTGAATGTCCATCACACCGAAAACACCACACACTTATTTATTTAATAACTACACCGACACACTCCCACACCGTTACCTCAGAAATTTCAAAAAACAAAACCGGAAATGACGTGTATTCCGGAAACCCACTGAAGTGGTTTGCGCATGCGCAAGAAAAGCGCGATAGTGGTGGATCAGAATCAGGTTTATTGGCCAGGTGTTGACACACACAAGGAATTTGGTTTCAGCTGTTAGTGACTTTTAAAGTACAGACATAAATAACACATTCACCTTAAACTATACGAGACAATAAAGACAGTGTGAGACAATACAGACAGTGTGAGACAATACAGACAGTGTGAGACAATACAGACGGTGTGAGACAATACAGACGGTATGATACAGTGTGAGACAATACAGACGGTATGATAAGATAAGATAAGAGATAAGATAAACCTTTATTCGTCCCACAGTGGGAAAATTTCTATGTTACAGCAGCAAGACAAAGAAATAAAAATAGATGCAAATATATATAAAAAAGAAGAATATACAAAAATAAAAACAGAAATAAAAATAAATAATAATAATAATAATAATAATAATAATAATAATAACAAAGAAATAAAAATAAATGCAAATATCTAAAAATAATATACATATACTACAATACCAGTATATATACAGTACAATGTAATAATACAAATAGGAGAAAAAAACAAAAGTACGCTTTTTAAGTCGTTTTGAGGTAGTATTGCACGAAATTGCACGTAATATTGCACATAATATTGTACCTGATTTGTTTAATAATATTTCACACAGATAAAGTTATTGCACATCTTAAAAAGTAATAGCAGTGTTGTATGTTGGTGACTGGTTTTACTGGGAACAGCTTTGGTTGTATAGTCTAATAGCAGCAGGGAGAAAAGACCTTCTGTATCGCTCCTTCAGACACTTGGGATGTATTAGTCTGTTACTAAAAGAGCTGCTCAGCGATGTAACGGTTTCATACAGGGGTGGAGGCGTTCTCCAGCAATGATGATAGTTTTGTTACCATCCTCCTTTCTCCCACCTCCTGTACAGTGTCCAGGGGAATCCCCAGGACAGAGCTGGCCTTCCTGATCAGCTTGTCTAGTCTCTTCCTGTCTGCAGTAGATATGCTGCTGCCCCAGCAGACCACTCCATAGAATATGGCTGAGGCCACCACAGAGTCAAAAAAGGTCTTCAGTAGCTCTCCCTGTACTCCAAAAGACCTTAGTCTCCTCAGCAGAAAGAGTCTGCTCTGCCCTTTCTTGTAGATTGCCTCAGTGTTGTCTGTCCAGTCCAGTTTGTTGTTTAGGTGAACACCCAGGTATTTGTAAGAGTCCACTCACAATGTCCTTTCCCTGAATGTTCACTGGTGATAGAATTTGTTTGTTCCACGGAAATCCACCACCAGTTCTTTCGCTTTTCCCGCATTTATCTGGAGGCAGCTCCGCTGGCACCAGTCCACAAAGTTCTTTATAAGTCCTCTGTACTCTCTGTCATCATCATTCGTGATCAGACCGACGATGGCAGAGTCATCAGAGAACTTCTGTAAGTGACAGGTTTCTGAGCTGAACATGAAGTCTGCAGTGTAGATGGTGAAGAGAAACGGGCAAGAACCGTTCCTGGGGCTCCAGTATTGCAGACAATCATGTCAGACTCACAGTCACGAGTCCTCACATACTGTGGTCGGTCTGTGAGATAGTCCAGTGTCCAGGCAGACAGATGATGGTCTACTCCGATGTACACCATCTTATCCCTCAGGAGCGCAGGTTGATGGTGTTGAAAGCACTAGAGAAGTCAAAAAACATGACTCTCACAGTGCTCCCAGCCTTTTCCAGGTGTGAAATAGCCCGATTTAGGAGGAAGATGACTGCGTCTTCCACTCCAATGCCAGGTTGGTAGGCAAACTGAAGTGGATCCATTGATGGGCTCACCAGAGGTCGGAGATGAGTGAGCACTAGCCTCTCCAATGTCTTCATCAGATGCGAGGTCAGCGCTACTGGTCGATAGTCTCCGAAGTCTTTTGGGCGCGGCGTCTTTGGTACAGGCACCACGCAGGATGTTTTCCATATACAGTGTGAGACAATACAGACAGTATGAGACTGTGAGACAATACAGACAGTATGAGACAATACAGTGTTAGACAGTGTGAGACAATACAGACAGTATGAGACTGTGAGACAATACAGACAGTATGAGACAATACAGTGTTAGACAGTGTGAGACAATACAGACGGTATGATACAGTGTGAGACAATACAGACGGTATGATACAGTGTGAAACAATACAGACAATATGAGACTGTGAGACAATACAGACAGTATGAGACAATACAGTGTTAGACAGTGTGAGACAATACAGACAGTGTGAGACAGTGTGAGACAATACAGACAGTATGAGACAATACAGTGTGAGACAATACAGACAGTATGAGACAATACAGTGTTAGACAGTGTGAGACAATGCAGACAGTATGAGACAGTGTGAGACAATACAGACAGTGTGAGACAATACAGACGGTGTGAGACAATACAGACAGTGTGAGACAATACAGACGGTATGATACAGTGTGAGACAATACAGACGGTATGATACAGTGTGAGACAATACAGACAGTGTGAGACAATACAGACGGTATGATACAGTGAGAGACAATACAGACGGTATGATACAGTGTGAGACAATACAGACAGTATGAGACTGTGAGACAATACAGACAGTATGAGACAATACAGTGTGAGACAGTGTGAGACAATACAGACAGTATGAGACAGTGTGAGACAATACAGACAGTATGAGACAATACAGACAGTGTGAGACAATACAGACAGTATGAGACAATACAGTGTTAGACAGTGTGAGACAATACAGACAGTATGAGACAATACAGTGTTAGACAGTGTGAGAGACAATACAGACAGTATGAGACAGTGTGAGACAATACAGTGTGAGACAGTGTAAGACAATAGACAGTATGAGACAGTGTGAGACAGTGTAAGACAATACAGACAGTATGAGACAATACAGTGTTAGACAGTGTGAGACAATACAGACAGTGTGAGACAATACAGACAGTATGAGACAGTGTGAGACAATACAGACAGTATGAGACAATACAGTGTTAGACAGTGTGAGACAATACAGACAGTATGAGACAATACAGTGTTAGACAGTGTGAGACAATACAGACAGTATGAGACAGTGTGAGACAATACAGACAGTATGAGGCAGTGTAAGACAATACAGACAGTATGAGACAGTGTGAGACAGTGTAAGACAATACAGACAGTATGAGACAATACAGTGTTAGACAGTGTGAGACAATACAGACAGTGTGAGACAATACAGACAGTATGAGTATTAAACAGAGATACAGATTATATGACAGATCAGTGATGTATATAAAGTGTGTGAGTTCATGGTGGTGTAAATGAACAGTATTGTGCGTCAGGTATGGTAGTGATATGATAGCAGTAACAGTGTGGAACATATACGGATGATGTGATGAGTGACAGTTCTGATAGATCTGAAGCAGGGAATATGATTATGGTCAGTTATTAATGAGGCTGATTGCTTGGGGAAAGAAACTGTTTCTGTGTCTGGCAGTTTTGGTGAATTTGGTGATTTCTGTAGGACCTGCCAGAAGAGAGGAGCTGAAAGATGTTGTGTTCAGGGTGCAGAGGGTCAGTAGTGATTTTTCCTGCCTGGTTTCTGGTCCTTGTATGGTACAGGTCCTGAAGAGTGGGCAGAGGAGCACCAATGATTTTTTTTTGCTGTTGTAACTGTTTTCTGCAGTCTGTTCAAGAGTTCAAGTCTGGAGTTTCTCCATCATTTATTCTTCTTTAAATGTTCTGCTTGATGTTGAACTGATGCTGAACTGTATGTTGGTGATCAGTAGATTCACCAAGCAGCGATCAGAACGGCACCAATCAGTTACATTTTTATCCTCAGAAATAAAAAGAACGACTGATTTCATTAAATGTAGTAAAAAAGTAAAATATTTGACTTCAAAATGTAGTGAAGTTTCAGTAAAAATCTCAGTGAAACAGTGAAAATACTTCAGTAAAGAACAGAAACACGAAAAAGCGACTTAATTACAGTAACACATTACGTTACTTCCCTACTGTCAGGGGACACAGGGGACAGTGTAATTCTTTTAAAATAAAATGAAAACAAATAAAATTTGCATGTGTGTGTATTATTAACATCTTCCTTAATCATTAAACAGCTCCTGAGTTTTAGAATCTCTCTTAAATATTCCCTACACTTCATTAGTGCACTTTAACACACACACACACACACACACACACACACACACACACACACACGTGTCTGATGCAGGATCTGCTCTACTGTACCAGCTGTACATTGTTGTATGTTTTTATGTTTACAGACGGTAAAGGTCTAGACGGCAGACAGGTCAGTTCAGCACACAGACTCTTCACTATGAAGTCATGTTATTGTAGTAGATGCAGTATGCAGTGTGTTACTCAAATATACAAGTCCTTCTCTGAAAAAGATGTTTTCTGGATGGAAGCATTTGTAGCTCTTAAACCTCTATATGGTGTTCAGCATTGATGGATCTTACCCAAATGTACAAGCTGCTCATTCCACAGATACTGATACACCACCATACCATCAGAGATGCAGCTTTAAAAACCGAGTGCTGATAACAAGCCGGATGGTCCCTCTCCTCTCTTCTCTCCTCTCCTCTCCTCTCCTCTCCTCTCCTCTCTTCTCCTCTCCTCTCCTCTCCTCTCTTTTCCGCTCTTCTCCTCTCCTCTCTCCTCTCCTCTCTCTCTCCTCTCTCCTCTCCTCCTCTCCTCTCCTCTCTCCTCTCTTTAGTTTCTGGATCTTAAATCACATATGCCTTCTTCTTTCTGCTAACCTGCGTTTGTAAATGACATGTAAACTGTGTTCAATGATTCCTGGATTTGTTAATGAGCCCATGCTGTGATTTCTATTAAATAATCATAACTGTTTTAAATGCTGTGGCCCCTGAGGGCCGAAAATTTACAAGCATCCAATATTGATTTTCCCCCTTGTCCCTTGTGCACAGAGATTTCACCGGATTCTTTAAAACCTTTGATGATATGTTCTGTAAATGATGAGATGTTTAACTGTTTAGCAGTTTGATGTAGAGGAACTTTATACTGAAATTGTTCTAGTTTTAGAGTCTTTCACAGATTGTTGAAGCTCCGCCCATCTTTACTTCTGAGAGACTCTGCTTCTCTAAGATACACTATTATACCCCAATCATCTCACTGACCTGCTGTGGTTTACCATCTTTAGTTACTAAATATTTCTTTAGCTGTTTCATTGGAATAACATTTACTTTTTCCAGATGTTTGTTGTTCCGTCCAAATTTTTTGAGACGTGTTGCAGCACCAAATTCAGAATGGCAGTATTTTTTCTGCAAATTTCCTCAGTTTTAACATTTAATATGTTTTTCATGTTCTATTGTGGATCAAATACAGGTTTATGAGTTTTGCAAATGATTGCACTCTGTTTTCATTTCCTTTTGACAGTGTCCCAGCGTATGTGGAATTGCAGTTGTATTTGTGTAAAGCTGCTTTGGGACGAAGTCCACCCTCACTGCACTATACAAATATACTGAATAGAACTGAAATGGAGTTTAGTGAATGACTGCACCCCAGAACTCAAACACAGAGCGATTTATTACAGAATTTTATTCATTCATTTATTATTAATTCTATAAATTCACAGTTTACTGGTTATTTTGTTTAGTTTGAGACATACCGAACATCCGGCAACAATCTGACAACAAATCAGAAGCAAAAAGTGAAGAACAGAAAAAAACAAAAGCAAAAACAAGCAGATGAAAAAAATGGAAGCAGAAGGTACCAAAAATGAACTGGGTGGAGGAGAAGCCTGTAGTTTCCTCCAAAATAGAAATATTTCTGTTCAGCTAATAACCCCAGTGTACTCATCACATCATTATTATTATTATTATTAATATTGTTAATACATCTTTGTGTGCTAGAACACCAGGGAGCTGATATTCTGATAATTAGTAATTATTGGCTGGTTATAACCAGTGTACCTGTGATCATTAGGGATGATTTCCTCTACACTGCTGTGATGTTTTATCAGCTGGTCTACAGGTGGCTGTGCAGGGCCCTGATGTGACTCTTCCACTGCTGTATCGGTGGACTTCCCGCAGACACAAGTCTCCTCAGTAAGCGACTGGGCTCCAGACTCGGCACGTCGGGATGAGCGTGGTGATAATGCTCCAGTCTCTCCAGCACGATGGCCAATCCGACCTGAGATGCATAAAACATCGGACCTCCGCGATGTCTCGGCCATCCATATCCGAACAAATAGATCACGTCGATGTCTTCCGGACCCGCTGCTATTCCGTCCTCCAGGATACGAAATCCCTCGTTGGCTAAAATGAAGGCACATCTCTCGATCACTTCCTGTGTGGTGATACGTCGTGGTATGATCCCATAGTTACGCCTGTAATCCTCCAGGAAGTTTCGGATCTCTGGATCAGGCCTTGCTTCTTTGGACCCAGGAGAATCATAGAGGTACCATCCACGGCCTGTTTTCTGTCCAAAGCGTCCCTGTTGGCAGAGCATGTCAAGAAGTGGACAGTATCTCCGTCCATGCCGCCATCGTGAAGGCTTTATCGGGTCAACGTCAGGTCCAATCAAACCAGAAGCCTTCCGAATCCTCCATCCAACATCCAAACCAGAAAGATCACCCACTTTGAAGATGCCCATGGCGAATCCAAACTCCTCAAGAGCCTGGTCCACTTGCTCAGGTGTGGCTCCTTCCTCCAACAGGTATACAGACTGATCCAGATAAAACTTCAACATGCGGTTTCCCACAAACCCAGAGCAGTTGCCCACAGCAACACACACCTTTTCCATTTTCCTTCCAAGTGCCATTGCTGTGGCAACAGCTTCAGGAGATGATCTGGAACCATAAACAACTTCCAGAAGCTTCATGACATGAGCTGGGGCGAAGAAATGCATCCCGACCACCAGGGGCTGCCGATCGGTGACTGCCGCGAGCTCGTCCACGTTCAGCCCCGACGTGTTAGTGCAGATTAACGTGTTCACCTTCAACACCTTACACAGATCACGAAAGACATGCTTCTTAAGGGTCATGTCCTCAAACACAGCCTCAATGACCAGATCCACATCCCGCAGATGGTGGAAGGAGAGAGTGAACGTGAGGAGGTGTAACGGAGGACTGACTCCTCGTCTTTGAGCATCTCTCTGCAGCATGGCATTCACCGCCTTCTTACCCGACTCTAAGTGTTTCGCATCAGTCTCTATGGCAACTACGGAGATCCCTGCTTTAACAAGGGACACGGCGATGCCCCGCCCCATGGTGCCCAACCCTAAGGAGGAACAGATACCATCGGTTAGCCACGTCAGGGTAAACGCTAAACTGAGTGCCACGTGTTAGATACATGCCTATGACTCCAGCTCGTTGGATATCCCTGGCTTTGGTGTTGTTCCACTGTGCCCCATTAGGAAGACTCCATTTCCCACAATCCCTCTGAGCAAAGAAAGCGTACTGCAAGGCTCGAGCCTGAGCGGATGTAAACAGCGTGTCCATCAGCTGCCTCTCTCTCCATTCCTTTAGCGTAGGGTAACATGGCCGCTGCTCTGACAGCCTGAACGCATGCCACCGGCGCCATCGCTCCACGAGAACGCTGCTTCACCTGCGCCAACGCCGCGTCACACACACCGTCTACATCCGCCGGCCACACGGGGGCTCGCAGACTCAACCTGCGTGGGTCCAACGGCTGACCTGCAACACACACACAATTAAAACACACACAACATATACTCACACACACACCACACACACTCACCTACGACACTGAGAGCAAACTCCATGGCAGCCTGAACAGTGTTCCCCTTGGTAACCTGATCCACCATACCCAGGTGCAGAGCTTCTTCAGCTGAAACATGGCGACCTACACACACACACACACACACACACACACACACACATTAACTTTAAATTTTAAACTCACATGACTCTGGTGTGTGTGTGTGTGTGTGTGTGTGTGTGTGTGAGAGAGAGAGAGAGACACCGGTGGTGATTAGCTCCAGGGCTGCAGGTAGGCCAATGAGTCGAGGAAGACGCTGAGTTCCTCCAGCAGCAGGAAGTAACCCGAGGGTCACTTCCGGGAGACCCAAACGTGCCTAACACACACACACACACACACACACACACAGAGTAACACACGGTGTGTAGTATCGCTCAGTCCACCTGTATGTGAACGTGTGTTTTACTTTAGCATCAGCGACGCGGTAGTGACAGCCGAGCGCTAGCTCCAGTCCTCCACCCAAAGCCACACCCTCTATGGCCGCCACCATCGGCTTTTCTCCATCCTCCATAGACTGGATCATTGGAACCAGAGGGGGACCAGACATGAAGCCTGAAAACTCCCTGATATCTGCTCCTATAACACACACACACACACACGCACTATGTTATCTGGTTGATCAACATCAGGATTAATGTTTAGTGATAGTAACTGATGAGTCCCTCGTTTGTCCCGTGGCACGTTCTTCTGAAACTATAAAGAAACTGCACATTCTTTAGTTTTCCAACAGGTTAAAAACCAACACCCCCCACCCCCCTTCAACCCCCTCAAGGGCAGTGATTTCTCACCTCCACAGAACTTCCCATTCTCTCCACACAACACCACCGCCTTCACCTGCTCATCCTGCAGTGCACAGCTCACCGACTCCACGATTCCTCTCCGTACTGCAGCACTGACACACACACACACACACACACACACACACACAGTGGGTAAAATATGTATTGAACATCACCATATTTCTCAGTAAATATATTTCTGAAGGTGCGATTGATATTAAATCTTTGCCAGATGTTGGTAAGAACCCACACAGTCCACACATGAAGATAAATCACACCACAGATGAAGTTTGAGGGGGTGTTGAGGGGGTGTTGAACACTGTGTATTTAATAGTTCGTACAAAAGCCTTTGCTGGTAATGGCATCTTCAAGACGTCTCCTGTGTGGAGAAACTCAGTTTCACGCATTGCTCAGGTGTGATTTTAAGCCGTTCCTCTACACAAACACTCGTCACATCTTGAAGGTTCTGTGGCCTCTTCTATAAACTCTGATCTTTAGTTCTTTCTGTAGATCTTTACCTGCTAATTCCAGGTCTTTTTAAAGCTCTCTATAAGTGGTCCTTGGTTCCTGTGCTCTTCTGATATTTTCACTCCTCTGTCAGAAGTCTTGTGAGGAGCACCTGGTCATGGTGAAATGTTCTTGCCCCAGCAGTGTTTACTGGAACATTCAGAAGTTTAGAAATCCTTCTGTAAACAATGCCATCAGGTTGTTTTGTAACAATAAGTTTGAGAAGGTCTTGAAAGCTCTTTGTTTTTACCCATCAGGAGATGTTTCTTGTGTGAAATCTTGGTAAAGGAACATGTTTATACTGATCACCAGGGACTGAAGCAGCTGATGTTAATGTGCAGTGACATGAAGCAGGACTGAGTTCAGCTGGAGTCGTGACGTTTCATCTCTTCCCCGCGTATCTTTGTGTGTGTGTGTGTGTGTGTGTGTGTGTGTGTGTGTGTGTGAGTGTGAGACTCACCTGAGCGCGTTCACAGGTGGGTTAGTCAGGGTGATTAATGCTATTGATCCCCTCACGCGCGTGTACCGAGCCATTGCGTCCACTCTGCGTGTATCAGTGACCCGAGTGTGTGGACCTGTTTCAGAGAACCCGAACTGTGTGTGTGTGTGTGTGTGTAACAGAGTAAAGTCCGGCACTGCACTGGGGAAGGGGTGAAGGTGTGTTCAGGTTCTTCAGCACTGCGCACATTGGCGCATACACACACACACACACACACACACACACACACACACACACACACACACACACACACACAATCCCCTCTGTAAACCTGTCGGGAAAACATTCATTTAATGTAATAAATATATTTTATTAAATAAAAACTTTTTGTTTTGTTAAAAAAAAAATTTAAACCTAAAAATGTATTTATGATTTCCTGTTATTGGTGTTTAATGTCCCTTATTTATTGTGATATTTTTTATTTAACTTGATGAAGTTTTTATTTCTATTCAGAAACTTTACAACACGAGTTCCTATTGGTTGATCACACTCACGTGACCTCGCTGGCTGTTTCCGGGTTGTGTGTTTGCGGAACCATGCGCTCTGTGTTGGGATTAGGAGGTGTTCTCCTCGTTTCTACTCTTTATATCTACTGTCTGTCCTCCCACCTTCCCCCTGTACCGAGGATCATCAAACAGAACCGGATGGAGACGCGGGAAGAACCCGTGGAGGAACCGCCTGGTGACAGCGAGATGATCAGGTCAGACACAGCACTTACTGCGTCCTCCATACATCATACAGTAATAACATCATACAGTAATAACATCATACAGTAATAACATCATACAGTGATAACATCATACAGTGATAACATCATAAAGTAATAACATCATACAGTAATAACATCATACAGTAATATCATCATACAGTCATAACATCATACAGTAATAACATCATAAAGTAATAACATCACTATAGTAATAACATCATACAGTAATAACATCATACAGTGATAACATCATAAAGTAATAACATCACTATAGTAATAACATCATACAGTAATAACATCATACAGTGATAACATCATAAAGTAATAACATCACTATAGTAATAACATCATACAGTAATAACATCACTATAGTAATAACATCATACAGTGATAACATCATACAGTGATAACATCATACAGTAATAACATCATACAGTAATAACATCACTATAGTAATACCATCATACAGTGATAACATCATACAGTAATAACATCATACAGTAATAACATCATACAGTGATAACATCATAAAGTAATAACATCATACAGTGATAACATCATACAGTGATAACATCATACAGTAATAACATCATACAGTGATAACATCATACAGTAATAACATCATACAGTAATAACATCACTATAGTAATAACATCATACAGTGATAACATCATACAGTAATAACATCATTACAGTAATAACATCATACAGTGATAACATCATACAGTGATAACATCATAAAGTAATAACATCATACAGTAATAACATCATACAGTAATAACATCACTATAGTAATAACATCATACAGTGATAACATCATACAGTGATAACATCATACAGTAATAACATCATACAGTAATAACATCATACAGTAATAACATCATACAGTAATAACATCATACAGTAATAACATCACTATAGTAATAACATCATACAGTAATAACATCATACAGTAATAACATCATACAGTAATATCATCATACAGTAATATCATCATACAGTCATAACATCATACAGTGATAACATCATACAGTGATAACATCATACAGTATAACATCATACAGTGATATCATCATACAGTGATAACATCATAAAGTAATAACATCATAAAGTAATAACATCATACAGTATAACATCATACAGTGATAACATCATACAGTAATATCATCATACAGTAATATCATCATACAGTCATAACATCATACAGTAATAACATCATACAGTAATAACATCATACAGTAATAACATCATACAGTAATAACATCATACAGTAATATCATCATACAGTAATATCATCATACAGTAATAACATCATACAGTAATATCATCATACAGTGATAACATCATACAGTGATAACATCATACAGTCATAACATCATACAGTGATATCATCATACAGTAATATCATCATACAGTAATAACATACAGTGATAACATCATACAGTGATAACATCATACAGTAATAACATCATACAGTGATAACATTGTAAAGTAATAACATCATACAGTGATATCATCATACAGTGATAACATCATAAAGTAATAACATCATAAAGTAATATCATACAGTAATAACATCATACAGTGATAACATCATACAGTAATACCATCATACAGTAATACCATCATACAGTAATATCATCATACAGTAATAACATCATACAGTAATATCATCATACAGTAATAACATCATACAGTCATAACATCATACAGTCATAACATCATACAGTCATAACATCACTATAGTAATAACATCACTATAGTAATAACATCATACAGTAATATCATCATACAGTAATATCATCATACAGTAATAACATCATACAGTAATAACATCATACAGTGATAACATCATACATTCATAACATCATACAGTGATATCATCATACAGTAATATCATCATACAGTAATAACATCATACAGTAATAACATCATACAGTAATAACATCACTATAGTAATAACATCATACAGTGATAACATCATACAGTAATAACATCATACAGTAATAACATCATACAGTGATATCATCATACAGTCATAACATCATACAGTGATATCATCATACAGTGATATCATCATACAGTGATAACATCATACAGTGATATCATCATACAGTAATAACATCATACAGTAATAACATCACTATAGTAATAACATCATACAGTAATAACATCATACAGTAATAACATCACTATAGTAATAACATCATACAGTAATAACATCATACAGTAATAACATCATACAGTAATATCATCATACAGTGATAACATCATACAGTCATAACATCATACAGTGATATCATCATACAGTAATATCATCATACAGTAATAACATCATACAGTAATAACATCACTATAGTAATAACATCATACAGTGATAACATCATACAGTAATAACATCATACAGTCATAACATCATACAGTGATATCATCATACAGTAATATCATCATACAGTGATAACATCATACAGTGATAACATCATACAGTAATAACATCATACAGTAATAACATCATACAGTAATATCATCATTACAGTCATAACCTCACTATAGTAATAACATCATTACAGTCATAACCTCACTATGAAGGTGAGCTTTGTGGTGATGATGCCGGTGCAGGTTTCATCCTGCTGGAACTGATCACCTGCAGAAAGGATCCTAAATAGTTGAACATGTTTAATGAGGCTTTGCTTATCTATCCCTACTACACCCTAATGTCTGTGTGTGTTTGTGTGTGTTTGTGTGTGTTTGTGTGTGTGTGTGTGTGTGTGTGTGTGTGTGTGTGTGTGTGTGTGTGTGTGTGTGTGTCTCAGGTTAAAGTTCCCATCTGATCTGCAGGAGTTAAAGGAGATGGCTGGGTTGCTACGATTCTATAATTTGGAACACACAGACAGCTGATGTGAACTAATCTACTGATTCTGTCCTCACTACTGGTATACACACACACACACACACACACACACACACACACACACACACACACACACAGAGACACAGAGACACACAGACAGCTGATGTGAACTAATCTACTGATTCTGTCCTCACTGTTGTTTCTCTGTGTGTGT